>NC_071270.1:24645051-24675051 GCF_023375685.1 Ictalurus furcatus
TCAGGTAACATACCCATGACAAGAGACAGGACTAGAACAAACAGCAAAAGCACATGGTGCGTGTTGATGCAAACGGGGAATCCGTGACACGTACTGTATACAATATTAAAAGAACAAACTCAAGAAATCTCATGAAGTTTAGTGTTTTTTTTTTTTTAAATGGCTTCTTCATCCAGCCCTCAGTATTGTCTGCGTATGTTTTTGTCAGTACAATGTTCATCATCCTTGCTATGGTGTTGTATAATGATTTTCGTCCACCAACCAATAATAGCTACAGCTTAGAATTACACAATGCTAGCAGTGACAGCGTTTTGTTTAATCCTGTACTTCCTATTAGCACAGACACATACTCAGACAGTCAGAAACATAGAATTGATTTAAAGATCTTCCTAATCTAGTCCTCGACTTTTTATCTTTGAGCACTTTTAGCTCCTCCAGGCTGTCTCTTGGCAGTGATGTATTAGATGAGACATTGTCTTGCTCTCGGATCCCTCCAGCTTGTAGTTTTTGAATAAAAGGCCCTGACGTTTAAGGTCATTCTTGACCACTAACATCTTTTAAGGAGATTTGATTTGAAACAATAGTTGACATGCTTCCTGCCGTAACTCTACTCTGCACATCTGTACGCTAACAGTTCTCAAGGAAGCTCTTTTCAATCAGATATGTTCTCTGTAAGATCTGTACAAGACGAGGAGAAGAGAATATCTTGCCTATCAACTCAATTCGCATCTTGACTTGACCCTGCTTAGCTTGGTTTGTTTTCTTGGTATTTTTGCTTAGTAGAGAAAAGCCCGCACTTGCTTCCGTCTCCAATACGTTGCGAGTGATGTATATTTACCTGCTCAACGCAGTGATATGTACAATCAGTGTTATTTGCTAGTGGAACCAAAACTCCATCCTGCAAGCTCAATCCGACGAAGGCATCTTTTAACACGGATTAGTCCTCCTACAGTAGCAAATTACACATGTACGGTTATTTGCGACGCTCTGATTTAACCCTCCATTTATAAGATGAGGAAGAATTCACCTACGTTAATGTGGCTACTACAACCGTAACGCTATTAGTGCTTCAAGGTTGCTAACATACCCGCACAAACAACGGACGCCAGCACGCCAATAATACCGCAAACCAGGAATGAGCAGGAGAGACGCCGGGGAAATGGCCACCACCAGCAGACCACGTCATCAACCTTTCCGCATCAGTGAAAACTCTAAAAAGGAAAATAAAACATTAGATCATCGTACGCACTGTGATATTACTAGACGCCAAGCCAGCACTTACCTCTAGAGTGGAAAAGGGGTCAAACCGGAACAGACAGACCCCCGGAAATGACGCACAAAACGCGATATTCGGAAGCCTCCTTTTATACACCGCCCCAGAAACAGTGATTGGACACCCATGTGCCCAGAGGTGTGATGCAATAATTAGTGCCCACTATCTCTCCCACTACACTATGTATCATCATCTGCATAAGAACAAATTCCCAGTATTTCTTCACTCCATTTTTTTTCCTCCACAGGGTTTCCATGCTTTTCTTTTCTGTAGTATTCCATTCCGCTAAACCCTTACAGATGGGCTTTTGCAGTCAAGATCAACTCCAAAGCGTGCCACAAGAACAATTTCTGACAGTAACTGAATATGGATGAGAATAAGTTGCCTGAGCCACACACTCTGCACTGCTCGCTCTTCTGGATTAAGCCAGAGTGTGTGATGGGGTAAGAAAGCCTGGGAGGTGGAGTGATATCCCAATTTACATTCATTCATTCATTCATTCCTTCCTTCCTTCCTTCCTTCCTTCCTTCTCACAGACGGTGCGAAATATTCACCAAGAATTTAGGATGTGTGAGAATATGCAGCAGATGGCGGGTCTCCGCCAGAGTTCTCAGGTTCTGGGAGAAAATGAAATGACATGACCACGCTGAAACGTCAACTCTTGATGCTGACAATTTAAACCCTTATTACATTTGAAGAATTACTATAAACGAAAAATTTAATTCTCATATTATGTGCGCACACACACACATGCAAACAGGAGGATCCTCAAGCATGCCTTTAGGGCTTAATCCCCAGCAATTATGTTTGCATTGCTAATAAGAGGAATTAATGCATCAGGTAGGCTGTAGCTTAGCACTTAAGGTTTGGTGTTTGGACAGTTGTGAATACGTTAAAGCAATGTTGAGCATTGAGCAACGCACTTAACCCTTAACTGCTCAGCTCTGTGCTTGGGAGACTACAGAGAGGAAATATCCCCTAACACTGTCCACTCCTTCAACTCGCTGCTTGACATATACACTACCCACAGTGTTGGCATCTTGAGAGGCATGTCTGTGTACTCAGCTACCTAGGTGGTTGATTAGCAGACATGCAGTTGTAATCTTCTATAATGCAGTTCAGCGTCTTTGCTGCTTTCAAATCAACACGTTTCCAAAACACAGTTTAGATACACAGCTGGTGTGCATTCGGCCTTTAATATACACGCTAAAAATAAAAATGTGTGTCACTGCTGGTATTGGAATTGTTTTTTTAACAATAATGGTTCTAGGCCGAAGAGATGAAGCCGAGTTTAATCAGAACACACGGCTGCAAAGGCTAAACATTTAGAAAATCTAATTAAATCTAGAGCACTAAGAAGTTTTTTCTTTCTTTCTTTCCTTCCTTCTGATTTAATCTTTTTGTTTCCATCTTTCCTTCCTTCCTTCTGCTTCAATCTTTCTGTTTCCTTCCTTCCTTCCTTCTGCTTTAATATTTCTGTTTCCTTCCTTCTGATTTAATCTTTGTTTCCTTCCTTCCTTCCTTCCTCCCTTCCCTCCTTCTGCTTCAATCTTTCTGTTTCCATCTTTCCCTCCTTCTGCTTCAATCTTTCTGTTTCCTTCATTCCTTCCTTCTGCTTTAATCTTTCTGTTTCCTTCCTTCCTTCTGATTAAATCTTTGTTTCCTTCCTTCTTTCCCTCCTTCTGCTTCAATCTTTCTGTTTCCTTCCTTCCTTCCTTCCTTCCTTCCGCTTTAATCTTTCTGTTTCCTTCCTTCCTTCCTTCCGCTTTAATCTTTCTGTTTCCTTCCTTCCTTCCTTCTGCTTTAATCTTTCTGTTTCCTTCCTTCCTTCCTTCTGATTTAATCTTTGTTTCCTTCCTTCCTTCCTTCTGCTTTAATCTTTTTTATATTTCCTTGATTCTTTCATTCCTTCCTTCCTTCTGATTTAAACTTTCTGTTTCCTTCCTTCCTTCTGCTATAATCTTTTTGTTTCCTTCCATCCTTCCTTCCTTCCTTCCACTTTAATGTTTCTGTTTCCTTCCTTCCTTCCTTCGATCCACTGTATTCTGTCTCTTCCTTCCTTCCTACCTTGGGGAATCTTTGATGGTTTAATAGTTTTAATTCTAATCTGACTAGAATACGACAGCTCTCATCGTGAACGTGTCACTTCACTGAAAATGAAACTCTAGAAACCTAAGGACCACATTTATTTTATTAAGGGGAAACCTTAGTATTTCAAGGTTGATGAGACAAAGTCAAGTTTTAATCAGAACATGTGGCTACAAAGGGTCGACTTTTAGACAGTCCTTTCTTACTATTTTTCTTTCTGTCTTTTTTTTTTTTTTTTTTTGGGGGGGGGGGATTTCTGGAGTCCTTGATGGTTCTAGTCTGATTAGAATAAGGAAGATCTCAATCAGAAGATTTAGCTACACCTTTAGAAAAATCTAGAAACCATATTCTTTATTTCCCAGGGACAAAAATGTTCAATCTAGAACCCTAAGGACTTCTTTTTTTTTTTTTTTTTTTTCCCTGGGGGAAGCCTTAACATTTTCATGCTGATGAGAGAACTGAAGAACTAAATCCACAACCCTAAGGATTTATTTTCCTTTTTTTTTTTTCTTTCTCCATTTCAGGGGGAAAAAAATCTGGAACCCTAAGGAGTTTTATTTATTTATTTTTTTTTCTCAGGTGTGGAAGAAGTAACACTAAGGACCCTAAGGAGGTTTTATTTTTCTCTTGAGGAAGCCTTAACATTTCCCTCACAAACCTTTCCTGGCAGAACACCTCCAGGAATTTAAGAAACCTCAAGTTCCATCAGAACCCTTGAGGAACCTTTATGATATCATGTGCCAATATCACACTTGGAAGAGAATACGGTATTAAACGAAAAATAAATAAAAGCACCATAAAAATATGGCACTATATCCAGTGTCATCACGTCTCAGGCACGCTAAACAGAAGGAACTTAAAAACACAGCACATGAGTTGAATGATCTCTATAGAACCACTGGACGACGAGGCGAGCTAAAACAATGTGTATTGATCACTCCAATAACTGTAACTGATGTAATTCAGTTAGACCTGAAACCTTCATATTACACACAGCCTTCTTGTCTTCCACATGGTTAATACTGGGACAATCCCACCTGATAATCACGTCATCCAGACGGTTTCAGAAGAGTGAGAAAAAATAAACTACAATCTCTGTTCAAAAGAGAACTTAAAAACAATGCACTCCAAGGCCCGGGTGTGTACCGGCTTGTATTTTGTTGGATATTGATGTGGTACATGTCACTGCTGTCCTCCTGCCTGTAGGGTGAAAGGTAATTAATGATGGTACCAGGGCAGAAGGCGTGAAGGCCAGAGAGATGATTAAAAGTTAGGAACTGGATGAGCGATGTTGAGTGATCGAATGGGCTTACACGGTCATTGGGCTGAAGATATCAATATATTCTATTCTCCTACGTGAGCTGCTTAGCTGAAAGACTGGCCTAGCTAAAGGGGGCTAAATGGAAAAATTATAGCCTGAAGCATGATACTAATCCCTTAAATGATCAGGATTGTCATTTATTCACAGCTTTAAATAAAAATACAGCCTGTTATCTATATATCCATCCTTCTGTCTATCCATTCATCCATATCTATCTATCTATCTATCTATCTATCTATGATTGGATTGAAAAATAAAACAGCTGGATAGAGAACTATGTGGAGCTTTGCATGGGTGGAAAGATCCAACTATGCATTCATTCTAACATCTATCCAATCAACCATCTATCATTTCTTCCTTCCTTACATCCATCCATCCATCTATACAACCAACACTGTTGTATCTCTCTATTATTTAATCCAACCCTTGGTGATTGTAATATTCACCTTTGCAGTCCATCCAAGCCATTGGTTGCAGAATTCCAACAACTGATGGATTCATTGAACCTCACGCAGTCTGTTTTAAGTTCTATGGACAAGGGCATACACTTGACTCGGTGCTTTCTTTCGGTTTTCCAGTTTATATTGTGGACGTTCAGGACATATGTCAGATCATAAGTCAGTTGTGCTTGACACCACATTACCGTGTTTATCCTCTAAATCACAATCCATTAGCTATTATTCCCATTATACTATATACTGTAAACTCCTCTACTACTACATGCATATTTAGCTACATCTTCTCTCTGCTAATACTGACCCCTCCTTTTCCTGCAACTATCCAGAGGGGTTAGATAACATCTTTTATTCTGTTTATCCTTGACTCCATCGCTCTGCCGAGAACCAGAAAGCCAAACGTTAAACCTCAGCCTCGGTTCACTAATGAAACTCATACTCGTGGGCAGGAGTTCAAGAAAGCAGAGCATAAATGGAAGAAAGATAAACTCCAAGTCTCATATGAAGTTTGAAAAGATTGTCCAACAAAGTATCAGCACTCAGTTCAATATTTTTCCAGAATTAATCTCTAAATATTATCATATCCTTAAGGCCCTGTTTTAGTACGATCAATGCAGTTTTAAACTCGCCCACACAAATTATTGGTGACAACGTGAGGCCTTTTTCCTCTAATCTACTGTATCTAACCACGCAAAAAAAAACAACCTCCGGGTCATTTTTGATTCAACCCTTAAATTTGACAAACAAATAAACTCTGTTCTAAAGAGTAGCTTTTATTAGCTGAGACGTAATGCTAAATTGAACCTAGAGAGAGCTTTGCACACTTTTATTACATTATGTCTCGATTATTGCAATTCCCTTTACATGGGAGTTAGTCAGTATTCACTTTCCCAATGGCAACTTTTCAAAAATGAAAGAAAAAAGAAAGAAAAGAGACAGTATTGCACCAGTCATGGCATCATGGGGCACAAGGCGGGGTACACCCTGGACAGGGTGCCAATGATATATATATACAAAGTAAAAAAAAAAAACTTGGTTGCCCAGAAAATCAAGAAAGTGTGTCATGTATTATTTTTCTTAGATTCAATATTTCCTAGGAGTATCACACTCCTCAGATTGTATTTATTAATCTAATCATATATATGATGGATGCTACAAATAATCCTTATTTAAGAGTGTGTAAATTCTTTTGCTGTGCAGATTTGCCTCGATTTAAAGTCGCTCTCAGACACCTGTAATGCACCGATCAGTGGGGACCCGGATAGACGAGTGAAACGAGAGCGTTTAGATCAATCCCTCTGTAATTCTGATGCTCAGCCATGCAAAACTCATTGAGCAGTCAGCGACGGCAATTATCTCACCATTCACACCTTCCCTGAGCGCGGTTTATTTCAGGAGGAGATTTGAGACACGCACCAGGTTCACAAATGTGCTTAAACGTTCTGGGTGATGTAGAAGGTCGAGTGGGGTAGCAGATGGTGGAAGATTCTGAGGGTTGCTTTTTTTGAGTTGGGTCTTTCCGCCTCATGTACCGTTCTAATTATCAAAGTAAATGGGGAGAAATGCATGAAATTTTCCCATTAAGCTTTGCAGCTATCAGCTAAAAAAATACTGTCAGGGCTTTGAGGCTCCAGAGTCTCCAGATTTCACAGCACACACTATATATATATATATATATATATATATATATATATATATATATATATAATTAATGCTAGGGGTGGTAGGGATTCCTTTGATACCTTATTCATAATCCTGAATATCTTTTACCATAAACTCTAATAAACTTGGTTTTGACATTTGTTTCATAGTTTCATATTGGCCAGACTGGCAGCCATGACAGTTTGGGGTTTGAGATTCGGTCAGTAAGAAATTCCAAGCATATTTTTCTACGTTAGAGACTCTGTTGATGCCAATAATAGGCATACAATATATATTTTTTTAGATCTTTGGTTGAGGCTGGAGGTCTGTGCAGAACTTAGTTTTAAATTCTGTTATACTAGATTTCTTTGTTTCATATCTTGCCTCTACTCTAAAGTTATTGTTTTTTTTTTGTTCTCTTTTATTCCTGACAGAAAATCACTACATGCTGTCCATGTACATATACACTGGTCAATCAGAAGTTACTGTTTATTTATTATGTATTCCTAATATATTTTCATAATCAGAGACTCGGGGGTTAAATTACTGGGTTTCAATGAAATTTACACAATTCTATTTGCTAAAAAAAAAAAAAGTATATAATCATAGCGATGGGTTAAAGGTTCTAGAGGATAACAGAAGGCCTTTAAGTCTATAAAAATACAAATACAATGCCCTCCACTATTATTGGAACCCTTGGTAAATATGAACATATAAGGCTGTGGAAATTTTCTTTATTGTTGAACCTTTTGATCTTTTGTTTAAAAAAAAAAAAAAAGTCAGAAAAATGCTCTGCTCTCGTGGATATCAAACAATTGCAAACAAAAAAAAATATATCTTTGTTAAACATATGTGTACTTTATTGGCACCCTTTTAGTCAATTCTTTATGCTACCTCGCTTTGCCAAGATAACAGCTCTGAGTCTTCTCCTATAATGCCTGATGAGGTTGGAGAATACATGGTAAGGGATCTCAGACTGTTCCTCCATACAGTATCTCTCCAGATCCACGCTGGTGGACTCTCCTCTTCAGTTCACCCCACAGGTTTTCTATGGGGTTCAGGTCAGGGGACTGGGATGGTCATGGCAGGATCTTGATTTTGTGGTCAGTAAACCATTTTTGTGTTGATTTTGATGTATGTTCTGGATCATTGTCCTGCTGGAAGATCCAGCCACAGCACATGTTTAGTTTTCTGGCAGAGGCAGTCAGGTTTTTATTTAATATCTGTTGATATTTGATAGAGCCCATGATGCCATGTATCCTAACAAAATGTCCAGGTCCTCTGGCAGAAAAACAGCCCCAACACATTAAAGAGCCACCACATAACTTCTGCAAATCTCCAGCTGTCATCCTTGGAGATTTTTTTTGTCCACTCGAACCGTCCTCTTCACAGTGCGTTGAGACGATATACACACACGTCCAATTCCAGGTCGATTCATAACATTTCCAGTTGATTTTCAATGCTTGTGCGATTTTCTAATAGACACTTCCCATTTCGTGAAGCTCAACAACCTTTTGCCGCACATCACAGCTATATTCCTTGGTCTTACCCATTGTTATGACTGATTGATGGAATTTGGCCTGTGTGCTACCTCATATTTATACCCCTGTGGAACAGGAAGTCACGGTTGAACAATTCCCTGTGCCTAGTTACCCAGGTGTACTAAAGACAATTAAAATATCAGTGGGAATATACTTCAGATATATTCTTCTCATATGAATTCATAGGGGGTGCAAACAACTGTGGCACACATACATTTAACAAAGTTTTTTTTTTTTTAAACAAAAGATCAAAAGGTTAAACAATAAAGACAATTTTTCACCGCCTTCTTTTGTCATATTTACCAAGGGCACCCATATTAGTGAAGGGTACTGTATCTATCTATTTATCTATCTGTCTCTCTAGGTATCTAGCTATACATTTTTACATCTATACATCCAGGATTAAATACAGTTGGATAGATAGATAGATCGATAGATCGATAGATCCGACTTTGGTTGAATGTATGGACGGGTAGATGGATTTGAAAGATATTAAACATATGGATGCGCAGATACCTGATACCTGCGGATTAATATTTAATGCAACTTTTTTCATTCATTAGTTTCAGATAGTGTAGTGTGTACTGTCTATACAAGAGTTTTAACTTCTAATAAACACTAAAAGCACACAAGTATGCTGCACACATATATTTTTACTCTTCTTGGTACAATGCACACAATGCAATATTAATGTACGCTTAAATATACAGCAGGTGTCCTTAAGGTCCATTTTTTTTTTGTTTTTTTCTTTTCTCTAAAATGCGTTTTTAAAGGTGCACTACGTTCAATATCGTATCGTATCATAAATATTTCTAGAGAATGACACAGTTATAGCTCAGCACCTGGGGCTGCATTAGTTATCCAACGGTTGTGAGTTCAAATCCCAGGACTGCCAGAAATCCAGACTTAGGTCATCGAGGCATTCAATTTTGACGGTTAATCTCTGGGTCTGAATAGAAAAAAAAAAAAAGAAAAAAAAAAAAGAAAGAAAGTAAAGAAAACGAATAAATGAATTCAAAACCCTGCCAAATAAAACAAACTCTAAAAATGCCTAATTAATTAAAATGTTAAACGTTAATGCTATTACAATCATGAGACTTGTTATACTTCTTATTTAAGTGAACTCTAATTCATTTTAAGCTTTGCGTACTTAAATTAGCGAGAATGTACTCCGGAAACCCGGAGAACCCGAAGAAACCCACACACGGACGTGTAGAGAAGGTGTAAAACTCCATACAGACAGAAGCCCGGAGCTGTGAGGTAGCAACACCGAACGCTTGCCGAAGAAAAGCTGTCAGGGATGACGACGTCGATCTGTGCCATCTTGTTTTATTAAACTGACCTTTAATCTTTTACAAACTAACTTCTCTGTGTTCTGTGTAATGAATTAGAGCAGAGAATCTGTATGATCAGTCAGGAAGGTAATAACCATAATGAAGAGCTGAGGTTAGCTCTCTGGCAGGAGGTAATGTGTAACATGAAGGGATGATTCAGACATGGGAAGAAGGACACACGGGCGAAATGGTGTTTAACCGTGGCTCAGAGGGTAAATCTATACAACAGCTCTGTTCAGTTCGTGATTCTGAGTGGTCTGAAGGTGTTGATTCATTTTCCATAATAACAGCCCTGACAATCGTGTAGATACAAACCAGATTTATATTCAAATGAAAAAGTGTCATTGTTGCCAAATAATCAACCTTGGATTTTTTTTTTTCTTCCTATAACAGCACAACACAGAGTGTTTTATTCCATACTTTACATTTCTTCATTTTGAAGATGCTTTTGCGGAGTGTATATCCAATCACCGAGCTGTTAAAAGAACCGACAGTGATAGAAGAGCTCAATTTCCACCAATTGGTCCGTAGGAATTACAGAGAAAGACCAAAATATGGTTTGAAACATGATCATTCGAGTAAATGATACCACTCACGAGTACTACACACACACACACACACACACATATATACACACACACACACACGAGTTACAATCATTCTACAAATAATACATGAAATGCAAAGCAGAGAGGGCTGGCTCAGAGTAATAACGATAATATACAATAATAATAAATTTTTAAAAAAACAGAGCAAAGTTTTAGAACAGTGAAGGAAGGTGGTCAACAATCAGCTTGAAGGTAAAAGCATAGCCGAAGATTAGACACCCAGATAGATATCGGAGGGAGCGGACAGTGTTTTTGCACCGAACGCTCCTGGGCGAGACGAATCACCAGGCTTCAAGTCTTAAAGCCTGGGAGAGGATCTGCAGTGAGAACAAAGCTGGGAAATTCATTCCACCATTATGAAAAGAGTGTGCTGATAGACTCATTACACACACAATTACTCTTGATTTTTTTTTTTTCTTTAAGGAATTAAACTTACACATGAATGATTAGACATAGGATGTCCTTCCAGAACGCTTAAATGGAGTGATATTGCAAGGAAATGGAATATACAGTATATTGGTCTTTCAGGTGCGCTTTGGTATTAAAAAAAAGGCATGGGAAGTCTTCAATTCAATTCAATTTGATCAGTATAGCACTTTTAACGATGGAAATTGTCACAAAGAAGCTTTACCGGAATATATCAATTCCGGATATACATTTTAAATTGAGAAATTTATCCCTAATGAGCGAGCCAGAGGCGACGGCGGCGAGGGAGGAAAAACTCCCCGAGACGATATGAGGAAGAAACCTTGCGAGGAACCCGACTCAAAAGGGAACCCGTCCTCATCTGGGTAACAACGGATAGTGTATTTGTAAATAATTTCCCTTCTATAACTGTGTACTATATAGTCTATTGTATTACAATTTACCACATATCGCTGGAGAACATGCTTACAAGAATTTAAACTTCAGATAACACTTCAGATTCGATGATGCAGTGGTGGCTTAGCGGTTAAGGCTCTGGGTTACTGATCAGAAGGTCAGGGGTTCAAGCCCCAGCACTGCCCAGCTGTCATTGCTGCACCCTTGAGCAAGGCCCTTAACCCTCTCTGCTCCAGGGGGTGCTGCATCATGGCTGACCCTGCGCTCTGACCCCAGCTTCCTGACAGGCTGGGGTATGTGAAGAAAAGAAAACAATTTCACTGTGCTCTACTGTATATGTGACTGATAAAGACTCATTATATTATCTCCATTTTTACATTATACTAACTTTATATAGAGAGAGAGAGAGAGGTAATTAATTTCCTCGAATTTTTTGAGTTAAATGAACTTATCCGGTTTTACAGTGTACCGTAAGCTCTTGCCTCTTAAGCTACTTTAATCCATACATCAGTGACCATCTCGTGTAAAAATCAAACCTGTTCGAGGAGGCCTCTGATCAGTCTGGTCTGAGATTAGCAGGCTTACAATATTGACCTTTTTTTTTTCCTCGTGCGCTGTCGGCCTTCGATCAAAATATTGACCTGAAACCTTTCCCACAATAAAGATAAATAAATAAATAAATAAGATAGAAGGAGAAAGTAGTACGCACCCATCTTAAGGGAACGTTTGAACTCTTGCACTAATGCTGTGTTTGGTTTGAGTTCGCTGACGGAGAGTTACGGTGAAACGTGGGATGTTGTGTTGATACAGCTCGCTGGATTTTTTCATCAGACTACGATAAGCACTCAAGATGGTCAGCGACGTGCCAAGACTTTGATTAAACCATGTCAGCGTTTCTTCATCCTCACCGCTGTCCTTTTCAGTTCAACGCCAGCGCAACGTTTGAGGCCGAGCCCTCGTCCTAAACGATATCAGTTTCATATCGTGTGATATTTTTTTTTTTTTTTTTCGTGGAAGAAGCGCTCGAGTCAGCGCAAATGACTTATTTTTATCACTTCAGGGATGGAAACAGCTGCTTAATTTCTGTTTACACCCTCGCTCAGACAACAGCTGCGTTAACACTTTCTCACCTTCTCACCTTCACGTCGCGGTTTTCACACACTTTCCGACTCGGCTCTTAATGACCGTCAACAAACGAACAGAATCAACAAAGCGGAGAACAATAACGAGGGAAAGACGATCATTTTTATGCGAACGGTGTGGATGTGGCGCGCTGTGTATTAAAGGTCAAATCGATACGCTTTGAAGACTGGTATAAGGAATAAAAAGAACGAAAAATGATGATTTATTACCAACGTGGAGATGATGTGGAATTGATACATTTAGACGTAAACTTTACGTTTACGGCGTTTGGCAGACGCCCTTATCCAGAGCGACGTCCTCATTTATACGACAGAGCAGTTGAGGGTTCGGGGCCTTGCTCAAGGGCCCAGCAGTGACAGTTTGGTAGGTGCTGAGATTTGAACTCCCGACCTTCCACTCAGAAGTCCAACATCTTAACCACTGAGCTTCCGTTTCACATGTAAAGTTTTTACACAAGATGGCGGCTGTGGATCAGGTGGTAGAGCGGGTCGTCCACTAATCGTAGGGTTGGCGGTTCGATTCCCGGCCCACGTGACTCCACATGCCGAAGCGTCCTTGGGTAAGACACTGAACCCCGAGTTGCTCCCGATGGCAAGCTAGCGCCTTGCATGGCAGCTCTGCTACCATTGGTGTGTGTGTGTGTGTGAATGGGTGAATGAGACACAGTGTAAAGCATATAATGCATTAATTTTCACCTGCAATTTTTAATGATTCTTTATTTTTTTGCACATTTTTTTTTTATTTTTTTTTTTTTACAAAGGATTCATTTTCACACAAGATAAATTTTTATGTGATTAAATTTTTTTTTTTTTTTACACATGGTTCATTTATTTTTACACACACACACACACACACACACCCCTTTTACACAATTCATTCATTTTCACATGCGATTTTTAATACTGTTCTTTTTTCACGTCATTTTTCACGTTTTTTTTTTTTTTTTACGTGATTCAGTTGTTGCATGCAATTTTTTTTACATCATTAATTTATTGTTGACAAATTATTAATTTATCCTAAAATTGATCATATTAAACTAATCATATAAAAAAAATCAATAATTAAAAAAAGATATTTGTGGCTATTTGTAAACAGTCCACGTGTAGTCTCACATATTTACTGGAGTCATTCCTGGACATACTGTAACAGAATATCATGAAATACACTTTCACAGCTTTTCACTATTTATTATAAAATAAATCCTCAGCGCTCACACGGTCCCCCTGAACACACGAGCCGTGTTTGACTGCACACACTTCACCCTGTCCATCATAACGCATGCAGAGAAGCTACATAGTGCGTATATACATATGTGTGCAATAGTGCTGAGGAAGTGTGCGTGTGTGTGTGTGTGGTTTTCTGATTATTATGCCCTTTGGCTCCTGTGCTGTTTATTAATACTTATCACTGCGTAATGCCTCTAAATAATGCACACACTATATGACGATAAGTCAATAGCCTCGGGCCGCACGATTGATGGCGGCTTTGATCAGCAGGCCGAACCCGCACGCAGGGGAAAGAGCCGCTGTGATTTAATGTTCATGAGGTTTATGAGGGAATTCATCACACACACACACACACACATGCACAGACGAAGGAAGGTTACACACTGTTCTGTAGGCACTTGAGGTTTTGATGTGGAGCATTGTGACTGTGTGTAGATGTGTGTTCTGTGTTATAGTGAAGGAAAAAAGCACTGAAGCTCCAGTGAAAGCAGACAGGAAACAACACAGATAAAAGTGAAAGTGACTCTCCAGACAGTTTTCTGAGAGAAAACACACTCCTGAAATCCCTGGTCAGGAGTCGGTGCAGAGTTCAGGTCAGTTTTGCTTTTCAGAACAACACAAGTGTAACACATAGAAAGCAGGATGAATTCACAGAGCGGTTTTATTGGGATCGATGAATTATTAATGGCAATCATTGAAAACCACACGCTGACAGATTTACACTGAGTAAATCCATAGTCACTAACAAAAACCGACACGCTAGTGTCGGCTATGCTAGTGTACACTTTGCAATACTTAGCCAAGACAACTAGAACTAACAGGGACACACGGACATATCGCGTGACGCTACGCCGTAAAAGTAAAACTCACGCTATTAATGGTATTTCAGTTCAATTGAATCGATGTTCATCCAAAAATGTCTTAGCTCCAAAACCAGAAACGATGTCTACTCTAGCAGATCTGAAAGCTAGTGCAAGAAACATGAGCATTCAGAATCACAAGCAAGTAGGATAACTTCTCGTCCTGCTTGGTTGAATTTTAATGTACTGATTAAAAAAGAAAAAAAAAAAACGAACAGAATCTCAAATCTACGAGCTTTTTTCTCATACAAATTCAATCCAAGGCCAATTGGGGCTGAGGATTTACTCTCCTAATATACAACCAATACAGACATGGTCATCACTGTGCTAGCTAAGGAGTGTATTTGTGTGCTTATATGCAGCAGACCGCAAAGTCTAGGCACAACAGCCACTTTCATCAATGTGACATTATTAACTCATGGTAATCAGCCCAAAACTTTAGCTGCCCACTGGGAATCCTCCCGACCTTCCAGATTAGCATTTCAGTGTCGCAGGACTTATTAAACAGTCGGTGCTGGAGTGGAAACTAGATTTGTACAAAAATATATATATATATATATATATATATATATATATATATATATATATATATATATATATATATAAAATTCTCTAACCCAAAGCTTACACTTGGAAAAAAAAAAAAAAAAAAAAAAAACAAGCAAACAAACAAACCAAAAAAGGAGCAAATCTGCACTAATAAATTTAGATTCTCTAATGAGCGACTGAAGGGTGAGAATGGCGAGATGTTTAGTGGCGCTGAGAATGGAGATGCTTTTTCGCTTTTTTTGGATGATGATACTTCTGTGTTGAAACAGCCTGTTAGTGTAGGAGGATCTTGTGTAGGACATTAGTGTGTGTGTGTGTGTGTGTGTGTGTGTGTTAGATCTTGTATGTACATTGAGGGGGTGGCTGGCACAAGGTAGCATGAGCAGCTGTTATCAGGATAATAACCAACACCCCCCCCGCCCCCCCCACTTTCTTTTACTAATTAACACTTTCATTAAAGCCAGCCTCCTTGTGTAGTCTGGAAAAAGTGCAACATATGAGGTCAAAAGATGAAATCACACCAAGACTTTGTGCAACGGCCAAGCCCTGTACTAGGTCACATTAGTTCTGGTTCAACTAGTTACCATCAGAAGTCACATTATTATTATTATTATTATTATTATTATTATTATTATTATAATCGACTTGTATGCAATGAAAGAGTCATGTGGTCTCAATATAAATACACCTGCTCCTAGATTTGTTCTTTTGTGCTTAAACAGCATCAGAAAGAGGATGGACCTATCAAGACAAATCCAGGACAAAGTTCTGGAAAAGTATCAATGGGGGGGGGGGGGGGGGGGGTTGGAACTTGTGGAACATGAAGTGGAGCACCATTAAACCTGTTATTTAAAAAAAAAAAAAATGGCACAACTGAGACGCAACTAGAGGAGGCCATCCACTAAAATTCAGTAAGCAGGGAAAGAGGGGATTAGTCAGAGAAGCAACCAAGAGGCGAAGGGTAACTCTCAACATGATGCTCCCACCAACATGCTTCATTGTACTTCATTGGATCATGAAATAAAAGTCACGTTTCAAGAAATATGAGAAGTAACAACTTTTCGCCGAATACCTTTGACTTCGATACACAACATTTCAAAAGAAAAATCTCAAATTTCTCGTCGCTACATTTTCAAACTCCATAATCATACATATTCAGTGATGTTATCTAAACTCATAACAAATCCACAAACATTTACAGGTGTAACAGCAAGAATGAGATCTAATAACCATCAATGATTGTATTTATCATGGCAGTTTGTATTAGGACAGAAAGCTATTAGCATTCAGCTAGGGCGAATGCTCAGACTTATTCTCATGCTAGCTAACATTTGAGAGGTTAGCAATAAAGATGCTGTGAGTTAGCGTAGTTTTCGCAAAAAACATTATCAACATTAAAACATTTCCTTGGTTCAAATAAAATTGTGTGTGATTTGATTACTTTTGCTTCCACGCTTGAAGTCAGTTGAATGGTGTTTACTTTTCTACTTCAACTTATGTAAAGAATCAGAGGCTGTACTTCAACTCTAGTTGCATTGATGTACCTTTGAGACTTCTGAGTTTCAGTCAAGACGAGCCCTTTCCAAGCCTCGACCCTCAAACCGAGCCCAACACCAGCTTTCAAAAACAAATTTTTCAGCAGCTGGCTCCAACATCTCCAGATGGCTGGCAAGCTAAAAAGAATCCAATTTGATGATAAAGTAATGCCTGGTGGACAGGATAGTTAGATGTGAGTGACTTGGCAACATGCCCGTTTAGGAGTATTAATGCAGCAAGGAAGGAAGAATCATGATGTTGGGTTTTGAGACTTGCAGTGGATTTAAAAGCAAGCAAATGACGCTCTCGGGAACACACAGACATATAATCCTTTTCAGCTATTTTTTTTTATTGAGATTAAGAAGACCATTTATATACCAAGCAGACCTTTTAAATAAATCCATAGTGATGGGAAAATAGTAACGAGCCCAGCGATCGCATTGCATCATGTCACGTTAAATATTATGACCAAACAGTACAGCACTAAAAGGTTCTCCTAGGTGTGAACTTTTCTTTTCTTTTCTTTTTTGCCTTTTTGAAACCTCCACCATCACCACCTTCACTAATAAGGAATTTCTTAGCAGTACATAAAGTTGATACAAATGGACCATTTGTATGTGCATGTCAACAAAATGGAAGGTAAGGTACTTATGGTAAAGGGACTATAGCACTGTTTAACCGTAATGGTTCTACAAAGCACTTTATTTCTCATTTCCATATGGTAACAAACACACCACAGCACATGCAAGATTCTAGATCTTCTACATTCAAGATTTCTTCCCACTCTTTGGAGGTGGGAAGAAACTGAACAAAACCCATACAGACACGAAGAGAACATTAGACGCTAAACACAGACAGCAACATGAGATCAGGATCAAACCTTGTAGGATATTATCATCTAAGCCCTGGGATAATATGAAGATGAACAGCACATGTAGTAAATAATGCAGCGTACAATAAGCCTTCTTAGTGAACATTTAGGTCTGAAGGTGTAACTGTAGTTAGCAGAACAGCTGTATTTTAAACAGCTGGCTGTGCTCCAAACGCTGATCTAGGGCAGGCATACCTGATGTGACAACACCTTATTAAAATCCAGTGTATTTGTCCTCACACCACCCCTCATCGTTCTACTCCTTTCTGCACTGCCTGTATTTCTCCCTCCCTGGCAGCTCGGGCCTGGAGTCGTTCCACCGAGCTGAGCATAAATCTAGCAAAGTGCCCAGGGCAAGGTCTTCATCAGCGGCCTATTCTTCACCACTTTACATGAAGTCAGCAGGGCATGCGGATAATTACTGAGTCTCATGAATAAAGTTCCCTGTGTGACCTGTACTGCAGGATGTGGCACTAGCATTAACAGGTGGGTTAAATCAGTCCTATTTGCCTTCTGCTTGGGTTTTATTTGCTTTAAATGCAATTTGCTTTGCTGCCTTGTGCCTTCTGTTATAGCCAAACGACTCCTGGAGCATTTTGACTCGGTGAGGTCATAGGTTTGTTTACACAGCAGAGGAACAAGGCAGGTTCAGGAGAACCGGGCCACTGGAGCACATCTCTGTGGTGGAATTTGGGAAGTTTACTTTCCACCAAATAATAGCATTTGCACTTCGCCTTAGACAAACCTGATGACAAGGTTTGGCTCCAAAACGAAATCTAGTATATAATGGTTCTCAACTATTTACAGGAAAAGCACCATTAAAATATTTGTTTAGCACCGGATGCCCAACGTTTGCCTTACAGATTTACAGTTGTGTATTTTCAACAAAAAATGCTAGCATGGTTTGTTGAAGCACAAGCTGTCACTCCTCAGAAATTCAATTCTATTTATTTAGCAATTTCTTAAACACATGTACACTATTTAGCAGACAGTGAAATGAAGTGCTTTGTAGTACTCTCCATCACAAAACACTCTATTGAGCATTATGGCATGGTGCAAGCGTGACAACTCAAAATGTGGTTCATTTAAGGTAATCCTAGTATCATCATCAGTGTTTCTATAGTGGGGGTCAGAGCACAGATCATTCAGTAACATCTAAAGATAATCCATAATCATAAACGAATAGAACCGGCAAGAATCAAAACCAGGAAGTTGTTCGACTAGGAAACAAGGTACCTAGAAACCAGGCTTGAACTTAAACTAGAAATGCATGGTAAGACTTCGCAATGAGGAACAGAAACAGCAGAGTATACATGGACAAAGTGTTAAGGCTTTACACAGAACAGGTGAACACATTAGGGTAAACAACCAATGACCGGGCAGGGCAGAGACAGGACTAGAAATTAAACAAAAGCACACGAGGTGAACCTAAAACAAAGCATCATAAATGTAGAGCCTGTTGCTCTGGGAAGTGAAGTGAGAGGTCAAATTAATTACACATATCCTGCTAGTACAAATATGTTAGGATCTAAGAATACTATCAAGCTAAAACTCTGTTACAGACAAGTTGGTACAGCAGAAAAAAAGCAATACAAGTCTATTTTTTTTTATTAGTGACTCAGCTGTTCAGACAGGCAGGGGAAGTTCAATCCAACGCTTGGATGCCAGTGTGGAACAGAGATTTGATACCGATCTTTCATGTGTCTTGAGGGATGGTCATAGTAGAGCTGTGCTAGAGGCTCAGAGGGAGTGTGCAGAGTGGGTTTAGTAAGGTAGATCTGGGGTCTCTGACTGGGCTTGGAGGTCAGCATGAGTGGTTTAAATCTGATGCAGGCAGCTACAGGGAGCCAGTGGAGGGAACAAAGCAACACGGTGGTATGGGAGACATGGGAAATTGAAAACAAGTTGTGCAGTTCTGGATCTGTCAGAAGGTTCAGATGGTGTGCAAGGAGCACGTTCAAGATTAGAAGGCACCGGACATGCACCCGAGTGGCCTCAGAACAAGTGTTCTTACGTGAAACATTTCATTTGAACGGGAAAACTTACCATAAAAAGCAATCCACGTCCAATCCAATAACATCCCATTAGTTTCATGCTGAGTGAACTTCTATTGGATGTTTGAGCCAATAGAAAACAAATCACGAAGAGGTCCAACAAAAACGGAGGGAACTGCTACAGTATTTCAGCAAATGATACAAATGTCTATCAAAATAAATAAATCCAACATCATATCACACCAGGATTTAATTTTTGCTCCACCCTGGTGAAGAAAATTCAGAGGGAGTCATGAGAAAAAGGATGAACTCAAACCCTGCCAATAACGCGAAATGAAACATTTATTACAACTTGTGTCACACAAATTGTTTTGCATGCTGAGATCTGAAAACGATTCCCATCAAATTATTAACAATGTCATAGATTATCGACTTTTTTGCTTGTATGCATTTTTATTATAATTGGTTAAGGTCTTATTCAGTACAGAGAGTGTGATACAAGATCTGATAAAATCACTGATTAAATAATTTACAGTGACAATAAATTCTTCATGAGGCTTTGCAGACATGTACAGCAGCATATGACTTTTATTTAATTATTATAGTGTTTCTTCATCTAGTTTTATATGAGCAATACTCTGTCTGATTATGAACATTATATGATATATTGCTTTAATCATGTACACCAAGATCCAACATATATATATATATATAAACAAAAGCAATTGAAATAGTTCACTGAGGCTTCAGTGAGCACAGTAAGGCGCGTACTAAATGCAGAAGGTTTCCATGCCAGAACTCCAAGACGTTCACCACTACTGACCCAAAGGCACAAGAGAAGTTGCTCAAAATCATATAAATAATCCACAGAAGTTTTGGGATTCTGTTCTGTGGAGCGATGAAACAAAACTTTTCAGCACGATGGATCAGCGGTATGTCTGGAGGAAGAAGAATGAAGAAAGAACACTCTGTGAACAGTCGAGCATGGTGGTGGCTCGGTGATGCTCTGCGGCTGCTTTGCATCCTCTGGCACTGGAAACCTGCAGCGTGTGGAAGGCGAGATGGATTCATTGAAGTATCAGGAAATCCTTGGAGAAAACTTCATGCCGTCTGTGAGGAAGCTGAAGCTTGGGCATCATTGGACCGTACAACAGGACAATCATCCCAAGCATACCTCAAATTCCACCAAGACTTGGTTGCAGAAGAAGTCCTGGAAGATTCTACAGGGCCATCACAGTCACCTAACTTGAACCTCATAGAAAATCTCTGGTGGGTTTTGAAGAAGGCAGTTGCAGCACGCAAACCCAAGAATATTACTGAACTTTAGGCCATTGCTCATGACAAACGGGAGAAGATTCCTCAAGAACGCTGCAGAAGCTCTGCATCTCGTTTGCAGCAGGTCATAACAGCAAAAGGAGCTCTACTAAGTACTAAAGATGCTCGTCATGAAGGGGGGTGAATAATTTTGAGACTGGAGAAGTCATTATAAGTTGCATTTTCAGTTGAATTTGGGGGAAACCACTTGAAGCGTTCGTTGTGTTGAACTATTTCAATCACTTTTGTTTGATTTGTTCATCGCAAACAGCTGAAAGTCTGTATATTTTAATCAATAAACCTGATTTTCAATAGGGGTTGAATAATTTTAATTGCAATCGTATACACACACACACACACACACACACACACACACAATATTTTATTTAATAGGAAGACAAAGGACAGAACCAACCAGAGAGGACACATAAATGCTCGGAGAGATTTTTCTGATGATACAGCGTCCTCATCCTCCTCGCCTGCTGCTTAATTACTTCATTAATTATCCCACACTGGGAAAAAATTGGGAATGTTTAACAAGAAGTCATTAGTTAATCTTCCTTTACAATGCCCAGACATAAAGGTCAATGGAAAAAATCATTTCAAATAAAACACACACACACACACACACACACACACACCGGCCTGGAAATACGGTCAACTACTTTACAGCGTACACAATAACTCATTTTTAACAGCTCTCCGATTCCACTCGAGTCACTGAGCGCAGAACTTTTAAAGGGCTCTACGTTAGAGACCCGCTTCAGCCGCAGTCGAAATAAATGGCTAAAATGCTGCTATGTTCAAGATTTATTGCTTTAGAGTATCTTTCGTTTTTGTTCAGCCAGTGATTATTTTCTTGAAGACCTCATAGTGCTCCTCCTACACCACACCGAGTGTCCTGCTGAAGACTCGCTTTAGTGTGTAATACTGTATGTAAGTAATGCAAGAATTGGGGTCATGCTGTTATGAGAAAATAATCGAGACTTCCCCATGTTAGAAAAGTCACAGCTTTACCTCTGATTGTCACAAAGCCCTGAGACTGGAGACTCCTTCAATAAGTGTTGATTAAATGTCTTCTTCAGCAAATCAATGATCATGTGTTTGTTTGGGGGTTTTTTTGTAAAAAAAAAAAAAAAAAAAAAAAAAAAAAAAAGATAAATATATTAATTAAACAAATAAAAAACTCTAGAAACCTGTGATTTTAAACTGGAACTAGTGTCCAAGCTTCTGTTCTATTAAAATAAATAAATAAATAAAAAATGATCAACTCTTCCAACCAATCAGATTTGAGAATTCAACAGCATTGTTATATAAGGTGCTTTTAAGCCTTTCCGAATCATAATCCACTCCCTTCCATAGATTGCTCTTTTTTAGTATGAGTGCTTCACATTTCATTTCCGTCTATGGCTTTTCAAAGGCTTTCAGCCCATATCTGAAAAATAAATCCATATGTGCTTTCAAAACCTTGTCCTTCACTCTTTAGATAAATGTATGCGTCTTTCGAATCCTGTATTATTCAGCATTATATCAGTGCACATTGATTCCCATTGAAAATGCAGCTGAAGGTGTTTTTTTTTTTTTCTTTTTCTTCCCCCCAGCTTAGTCAAACAGATTGAAAATCCAATTCTGTCACCATATCTTCATTTTGTAATGTTGACGAAGGGAACACATAAAGAATGGCAGTTAATGGAGATTCATGTTGACCTACGCAGAATCGACCTGAAACCCTTTCTCCCTCATATACATCATTTAGTCAGTAATATAACACGCTTTCCGTGTGGTGAAGTAGACATAAACAAAGACCAGCACATGATGGAATACTAAATAAAATGTAAACAATGTCTTTTTCTTCCTACCTTTGGCAGTTGAGGTGTTTACATACATCTCTACAGCTCCATCTGGAAATGAATCCCTGCCTAATTAAACTATATCGCACGAGCTAGAGTGTGTTTATACGGAATATTAGCACGGTTTTGATTAGCCGAAGGCACAAGGTCTACGTTACAGCCGTGCTGATATTCACTATAATCACTTGTGCAACACTGCTTTCATACAATAGTTCTATTAACAAGAAATGAATATCGAGTAAAGGATATTTTGGACACAATATGAACAAGAGGCTACACTCACTTTATAGCCCATTGGCTAGCTTGCTAGCTAGCTAACTGTTAAACATGCTTCTGGTGAAATTGGCTTCGTTCTTCTGTTTCTATCTTGATCTTCAAGCTGTCATATTTTAAGTGAAAAGTTGTATTCATGAAAAATGTATCATTTGCCATGTCCACTGATAACACGCTAACACTAGTGTAGCAATTTAAAAGTAGTTTGGAAGTAGGAAGTGGAATTTTATGTTTGTGAACAGAGATGAGCGGAGTGATATGCTAAATATAAACACTCTTGGGTTTGTACACAGATTGTGTACAAATGGAGGAAATTCAAGAGCATTGTTACCCTCCACAGGAGTGGTCGACCAACAAAGATCACTCCAAGAGCAAGACGTGTAACAGTCTTCGAGGTCACAAAGGAACCCAGGGTAACTTCTAAGCAACTAAAGGCCTCTCTCACATTGGCTAATGTTGGCCCCTTCCTTTGTGGATGGATGAGACCAAAATAGAACTTTTGGGTTTAAATGAGAGAGGTTATGTTTGGAGAAAGGAAAGCACTGCATCCCAGTATAAGAACCTTATCACTTCTGTGAAACATGGTGGTGGTAGTATCATGGTTTGGGACTGTTTTTCTGCATCTGGACCAGGAAGACTTGCCATCATTGATGGAACAATGAATTCTGAATTATACCAGTGCATTCTAAAGGAAAATTTCAGGATGTCTGTCCATGCACTGAATCTCATGAGAAAGTGGGTCATGCAGCAAGACAACGACCCTAAACACTCAAGTCGTTCTACCAAAGAATGGTTAAAGAATAAAGTTAATCCTTCTTATTAATAAAGATCCTTGATTCAAATTTTTAATCATCTCATGCTTAAACGATATTGAACCAAAATAATGGGTCAAATATATAGAATTGGAAATATTTCTGAAATTCCATTTGCTAAATTTGGATCACATTTTTCTACCGTTTGCGTTAGAAGTGATGCAAACAATAATAAAAAGCTCTTCCTCATATTTTGATGAGTTATGTTTTTTTTTTTTTAGGTTGGCGGGGGGGTTGCATCATATCAGCCAAGTCTGCATTTACTCCAAGTCCATGTGTCCAAACAAGGCTAAAGGATTATTCAAGAAAATCAGCTGTAAGGAACGAAGATGCAAATAAAAGCAACTACAAGAAAACACTGCACAGAAAGAAAGAACGATTCTGTAATTTGTCATGTCAATGCCTAAAACTGTTTTTTTTTTTTGTTTTTTTTTTTTTTGGGTTGCTGCTGTGACACCCTAATTTCTCCATCTGGGGATTAATAAAGTATGATCTTAAAATGGTCGCACACTACAATTCCCAGAATGCATCTCAGCATACAAACATGGCCGACCAGGACTATACTTTCCAGCACTCACACTCACTGAACACATTCAAGGTCGCCAGACTTCTAATTACACACAGCTGAACTTAATTACCACACACCTACATAACACACACACACACACACACACACTCCAACGCATATTAACCATTATCTGCAATTGCAGTCATAGTTGCTGCCTGATACAACTGTCAACAATGTAGCAAGAAAGAAAGAAAGAAAGAAAGAATGAATTAATTTTTTATTGTGTTAAGAATGAAAGCTAGAAAGGCTAGTTTAGAAAAAAAGAAAAAGGGTAAAAAAAAAAAAAGAATTCAAGAAAGTTTCTTTGTCAAAATGTTGGCAGGGGGAATGAAGGAAGGGAGAAAGAGAAATGTTCATTCCGACCATTATTCATGGACGGAGGCTTCCGTAAATATTTAGGTGGAACGTAGAGTTACGTTTAAACGAAGTTCAATGGTGCATCTCAAAAATATTTAGTGACTTGGTGCCTCTTTACGTCACAACTAGGTTAAGTTGTAACTTAAGCACAGCTGGTGCAACAGGCCACAGACTGAACTCAATCACTACACCCCTATAACACACACACACTCCAACACACATCAATCTTTATCTGCAATTGCAGCTGTCTCTACTGCCTGACAAAACCATCAAAGATAAAGTAAGAAAGGGTGATTTTTGTAATTGCTAAAAAAATAAAGAATGGAAAGAAAAAGTGAGTTTATATTGCTGTCAAGAATGTAGAAAGAAGACAGAGTTCTAGATAAGAACAACTACAGTAAACACTGTTTAAAGAACAGATCCGAATAAAACTGAGAATTTATGTGGAATAAACTATTAGTGATTATAAGGCTTTGGTGTGTGTGTGTGTGTGTGTGTGTGTGTGTGTGTGTGTGTTTTGCGCACATGGCTTGGGGCCGTCCTCAGTAGCAGAATGTAGCTTCCAGTTGATGAGAATTCCAACCAGAAGTAGGGCATCAGGATGGGTCACGTAGGACCGGAGAGCAGAAAGGGTCAGGATAACTGGCATCTCAGGAGTATCATGTAGCTCAACAGAAGGATAGATGGAGAGGGAGGTAAAGAGAGGGAGAGATTGTTAGGTATGCTCATTGTCCTGTAATGGATAAGACTGTGTACTTTGCATAGTAAAAAATCTATTAATGGAAAGCTGGTGTAAACAAATGTTTTCAGCCTGGACTTAAATACTGAGTCCCGAACACTAATGTGAAGTCTGTTCCATAACGGTGGGGCTTTATAAGCGAAAGTTCTTCCCTCTGCTGTAGCCTCCAATATTCCAGGTGCCAACAAATAGCCTGCACCTTTTGATTGAAGTAGGCGTGGCAGATCATAAAAGAACAAAAGTTCGCTCGGGTACTGTGGCGGGAGACCGTTTAGTGCTTTATAGGTCAATAATAGTATTTTCTAATCGATGCGAAATCTAACTGGGAGCCAATGCAGTGTGCTTAAGATAGGGGTGATGTGCTCATATCTTCTGGTTCTAGTACTCTAGAACTCTAGCTGCTGTGTTCTGGACTAAGAAAGACCATCCAGAGTTAGTGTGTGATCAGAAAGATTACTTCTAGCTACACGTGGTCCTAGTACAAGTATTTCTGTCTTATCAGAATTAAGTAAAAGGAAGTTAATAAGTATCCAGTGTCTAATGTCCTTTACACATTCCTCAACTTTATTAAGCTGCTGTCTGTCCTCTGGCTTCGCTGAAACATACAGCTGTGTATCATCAGCATAACAGTGGAAGCTAATTCCATGCTTACGAATAATTTGCTACAAATAATAAGCTTCAGACTGCGGAAGTGTGTCTATACTCTCTGTATTTAATCCGTATGTTAGGATAAGTTTAAGAGTCTGACCGCCATTATGAGTGGGTCATATTAAATTCTGATTGACCCCAACTGAATCCAGAATGGACACGCCCGCTGTTCTCAGAGGGTCTTTTGGGTTATTTAGCAAAGCAACCAAGTTCGTAATAAAATCTGCAAATTCACCAAGGAATTCAGAATATGGCCCTGGATGTCTGTAAATAATATTTAGCAGAATCGACTTGTTTTTTGTGACTACATATGTTATACTAGTATAGAGAACTCCCAAAAGAGTTCTAGTTCTTTTACCCCCCGACTAAATACCTCAAGTCCTTGGAGCGTGTCTGAATTGAATTCAGGAATTTCAGCAGGAAGAGGCGACCTGGGCGTCAGGTAATCCGGCGCTAAACATTCCCGCCGACACGCCGCCCACCCTCTCGGATACTTCGTTCCTCCGGGTGATGGGACGCAGGAGCGGATAAATGAATATATATGCATATGGATGAAAGCAGACAAAGTTAAAGATCATCAATTTCAGGAGGTCAGGCGCTGAATAATTCATGGAAGTACAAAGAGAGACGCAGAGAGCTTTAGGCAGTAAACAAAACAACATACAAATAAATACGCGCACTGTGTGAGAGAGGAACGACGTCCTCGTGGGCTTCGTCTGTTTGTTCTGATAAAGTAGCAATTTAAAATGTGCGCACACACACACACACACACACACACACACACAGGGAGAGATACAAAAATGCAGGAGTATACGTAGTATAAAAATTTAATGACCTTTTAAGGAGTTTTGCTTCGCTCGCTACCCAGACACACACTTCGCCTCTTAATCCTCCACCTGACTTCATCTGCGTCTCACACACTTTTTCCTTTTTTTTTTTTTTTTGACTGCCTTTAGCAGCAGAACAATCCTTTGGAGAAAGCAGCACAGCTCACGTCTCATTATCTACTCGAAGGCAAAACACAAAGAGCTGAAAGAAAGAACGATTCTGTAGTTAAGAATGTCGAATGAAACAAATTAAGAGAAAGAAAGGAAGAACGAAGGAAAATATTCTGTAATCATCATGAATGTACAAGGAAAGAAAGAAAAATAGTCAAAAACGAAGATGGAAAGAAAGACGGGAAGATTCAGGCATTGAGGAGCCGTGTACATGCTTTAACATCACAACTGCTGTGATGTGCGTCGGTCATATAAAACGTGTCAAAGCACTGCATGCACTTATCTACTTATAACGTTTGTGTGACCGTGTTTATACATTTAAAACATCATGTGTGTTAATGAAGCGCGAAACCAATCGTCATTCACACTGCGACTCATTTTACTGATCTGATACTTTTTCATTTATTCAGCTTCACTAAGAGATATCCCAGGAATACTGGCCATGAGGCAGGAATACACCACGGATGGGGTGCTAGGTGAGCTGGGAGGAAACCAGGGAACCCGGAGGATACCCACAGGGACACCGGGGGAACATGCCGATGTCCGGATCGAACCGTGGCAAGGTGTGTTGAATTCGATTCTTTGTGGATATTTAATTGAATCAAGCAATCAGAAAAAATTGTGATTCATTGATGCATAACTTAAATTGCAATCCAGCAAATCAGTAAGACACCGGTTTGAGCCTACAGGACGAAATGATGGCAGGTTTATACTGTTATTCTGTCTAATAGTTTTTGAACAAATAAAAAGAGAACTTTTTTCTGTGCAAATTGATTTACTTTAAAGATTCATTTGAAAGAGTCATTTGAAAATGATTCATTTATGCACTGGTCATAACTAACCCACAGGGGTGGGTGTGTGTGTGTGTGCGCCTGTGCAACATGAAGTTTTGTGTTGATCTATCCACTGACCTCCACTGACTTGAGAAATCCAATCAATGGCCATTGTGATGCGAGCTCATTCATCCTCTACTTTTCCCTGTCATCGAGCCTGGTGCCTGAGAAGATTCAATTTAGATGAATTTTGACCCCTGAGACACGCATTATTCAGCGTTGCTCTATGTAATCTCATTTGGCATGTTTTCAGGATAAAGACATGTATTCACATACTCTCTCTTCTCTGCTAAACTCGGCTGAATCTATGCTAAGTTATCTAAAAAAAAAAAAAAAAAAAAAGGGGTTTCTATTAGTCGTAACTAAATAGCTTGAGAATCCGGTATATTGGCACTAGATTGATTCCATGAACTTCATGACTGATTTTCGGCTCTTGTGAATGCTTTGGCCTCCAACAAAGCGTCTTGAGAGTAGAACATGTCAAACAAGAAGAGAATTATTGCGCTTTCGGCTGCAATACTACCACCCAAAGTGTAATTTTATTACACATCTCAACTACACGGAGGTCTCAGGAGCTTCCTAACAGAAGTCATCCTTCCAACTTTTGTTGTAAAACTATCTTTTTTTTGGAGATTAAGCCATCAGGGTGCCTTTTGGTTTTGTTTTTTTGTTTTTTTTCGCTGTCAGTCAGTATCACACGGTACAGATTCCTACGTTAAACACGTCAGTTATACATTTCAGTACGTTCACAACCCAGTGATGACTGAGTGCTCTAAAATAATCCGTTGTTCATGAAAAGCACAAAGGTCGTGGTAATACGGATACAGTATTTAATCATTAAATTCTAAGAGCATGCTAATTATTATCCATAATCTGTGCTCACCATAGTAATCTGAACCAATTTATCCTGTAAAGGGTGGAAGAAAAACTATTTAAAAAAAAATAAAATAATGGTCCAGGTCTATGGTGTTTTCCTTTTGTAGTTTTAAAGGAAATTTCTGATATAAAAACAAATAATAATTCATTAAAAATACATTTTGTAAAGCAAAACCTAAATAAACGTGAATTAACATAATCTTTAACAAACCATTAAATTAGCTGGTTACGTAATTAAAATTTGAAAAGTAAGCTGCTGTTAGGAATTTTTTTTATAGAATCCAGATTATTTTTTGGAATTTGAGACACTATTCCTGGATTTTATTAATAAATAAAGTTAGATCATTAAATTAGCTACGTAGTTCCATTATTGAAATTTTGAAAAGTAGTATTATTAGTAGTAGTAGTAGTAGTAGTAGTAGTAGTAGTATTATTATTATTATTATTATTATTATTATTATTATTATTATTTACCTTTTTTGGAATCCCTTTTTTCCCTAGATTTGTATTAATACATTTCTAATCATGGATTTGAAACATTACAGGGAAACAAAAGCCAAATAAAAGAAATTTCTGATACAGAAATAAAAATTAGTGGGAAAAAAACTAACATAGGACAAATTTAGAAAATGAATTACCAAAATACATGAAAATGTAAAAACAAATCTGTGGAATATTCCTTTAACATCGAAACATTAAATCGTTAAATTAGCTAGTTACATTTGAAACGCTGTTATAAGGATTCATTTTTAACACTGGAGCAGGAATGTAAAAATGTATAATTTCTGTTCAGAAGAAAGCAAAAAGCATTTCTAATTCCAAATACAAATTGCTCTATTCTATATCATTTCAGTGGTTCTGATGGCAGTGGTTTGCGTCACACCTGGAAGAACTACACTCCTGGCATTCCGCAAGGCTCAATTCTCAGTCCTCTTTACTTTCCCATCTACATTCATCTGTAGACTTTGAGAAATAAGAAAAGTATTCCCATTTGAAAAAGATGCAGTATCAACCATATGGTCCATCAAACATGCTTAACGTGATCTCTTCCTTCCAGAGTGAATTTTTATGGCTCTTGCCTTACAGAGCACTTACAGAAGCAAAACAATTCATATCTGCAATAGTTGTGTGTGTGTGTGTGTGTGTGTGTGTGTGTGTGTGTGTGTGTGTGTGTGTATACTTTCTCATTCATCATAACCAATACGCTGGGATGCATTTGGTTTAAAAGGGTCACTGTCGCAAATCGATCAACAGTGATGCACTGTACTGAAAATAAATAAATAAATAAATAAATAAATGAAAATTCCGATTGCTATGGGACTAAAAGGCTTAAAAACTAATGCTGGCTTTAGGCCGTATTGAATCATTTTGAATTTGCTGAGAACTTCTCCATAGTTCATCTCAATAAATCCCAGGAAAATAACAGAGGGGCCATTTTATATAGTTCATTCCATTATTGTAATTACTTCA
>NC_071270.1:24680051-24727551 GCF_023375685.1 Ictalurus furcatus
ATTTGCTTTGGATCACGTTTATATCCATCTGCTTCCGTTCTTTCAGTAGTTCAGTTATATCCAGGCTTTCGGTATTTCCGATTTTTTTTAAATAAATTTTTATTTATTTATTTATTTTCCCCACTGCTGAGAAATTCTTAAGCCATTCTTACTCACTTGGGTGTATGAAAAAATCAATTTATTATTTAATTTGTTACTTAATCTATTATTAATACTATTTACAATGGCTCAGCATTATATTCATTAGCTAATAAGCTAATAAGCATTAGCAATAATGTACAGTGTGGTCTAAAAGTTCAAAATGATTGATTTCACATTACATTATCAGTAATAATTCAGGTGAAAAGTTGAATCTTTACATGGATTTCAGATTTTCTTAGTATTTGGTACATCGTCCTTTATTGACGGTCGAGCTGGCATGGACTCCAAGGTTATGTAAAATCTGGTGAACAATGTCCGATCAAATCCATCAGAGTGTTCTTTGGATGTGCTTAAATGGAAGCCATACTACTAGAGAAAAATCCAAGGAACCTTTTTGTATGAAAGAGTTCACATGGTCAAGATCATAAATTTGTTTAAAAAGAGTCATCTGCAAATAGTGCAGAATCCTGAATATTGAACATTTTGAACATTTCCTCATTAACTTGGGCTCAGAATTTAAGACACCTCTTACCCTCTGGGTTAAAAATGAATAAATAAATGAATGAATAAATAAATAAATATTCTATTCAATATACTATTAATGATCAGCATTACATGTACAGGGCTAGTTTAACAGTTAATTGTATGTGTGTGTGTGTGTGGCAATATAGTGACACAAACTATTGTAAAAAATGGTATGATAACAGGATATTTGCATACATTTCAGTTTCATATAGACCGCTAAAGACACTGTGTTTTGAGTATGAATAATAGACTTTTGAGTACTGTTGATAATATTGTACAGTACGTGTTATTTGAGCATTACTATTGGCATGTACTTTTTGCTTGTTGATTGGTGGAGTTCTGCAGGTTCTATGTCTGTTGAATTCTCACAGGTTTTGGTTACACAAAAAGTCGAGCAAACGTTCTGAATCCTGAACTAAACAAACCCGAGGAGTAAATGATCGGTGTGAATGTGAAATCGGTTCATTAGAAAGGAGTGTGACAGAGCTGCTGCTGCTGCTGCTGAACTCTGACAGAGCCGCTGTGGTGTTAAACTGCATCAGCTTCAATTCTGCTGGTGTTCATTTTACCCCGGCGACCCGACTGCTGTGCTTTTGGATCCTAAAATAGGTGCGTGCCCACTGGGGAACAGTGAGCGAATATGTAACATGGCACTTCATGTTTCAGCGTGATACTGCGTGTCCTTGATGAGATCTATTGTGTTCCTTAATTGCCATTTGAACAAATTAAACTCCAGGGGAAGCTTCTCGCTCTACAAAAGCAGTGAAGCAGACAGAGTGCACACACAACACAACACCATGCTCAATAATAAAAACACCCCTTTGGGAAAATATTTCACACTGTAATATCTTTTTTGAAATGAACAGAAGTGTCTAATTTTAGGATCTTTATGGTTCATCTCCTGCGTGATAATTTCCTCCTACAGGCTTTTTAGCGATGCAGAGATGCAGAAGACATTTTAAAGTAAAATGTTCTGAGGAGAATTCTGGCTGTGTTAAAGAGATTCATAGTGTGTGTGTATATATATATATATATATATATATATATATATATATATATATGACAGATGAAAATCATTGATGAAAAAAGTTTAAGTAAATAAAATAACATGTACAGTTGGCATGACTTTTACTAGTTTATACAATAAAATATTTTTGTGGTGGAATTTTTTTTAAAAGAAAAGCATTTTTTCAATTTTTGGTGCTGTATGATCTGGTACTAATCAACAAATTTTAAATTTCTGCCCCATTTTGTTGTACAAATTCTGACCAAAAAAACAAACAAAATGGTTGGAATTCGTTTTTTGCCAAGTGGGCATTGCATGGGGAAAAGAAAAACCATATATATATATATATATATATGTATATATTATAATATTATGCATTGGGAAACGGGTAAAGATCAAACTTCATTAAGATGGCAGAGAAAATCATCTGGATTACACATGTAACCCTCTTCCCTGAGATGGGAACAAGACGTCGCATGAGCTTCACGCTGTGGGAAGCACCCTTGCGTGTGACCGGTCTCTGAAGCTTGTGTAACATCATGCCTATTTATTGGCCTTTCTAAACATATCTTTCACTCGGTTTACTGGCAGTAGGGATGTGGCTGCCATTTCTTTTGGGAGTGGGTGCCCTTTTCTCTCTGCTCCCTGAACAAAGAATTCTTTTGTTTGTTATTTTGGCCTTGGCCCACCCAGAAGATATGCCTGGTGTTGGTTCTATGTACCGTTATATGTACACTTGCTTATTACAATATACCACAACTTTTGTTGAAACCTGTTGGTGTGTATCGTTCCTGGCTTCCTTTATCTAAAGATCATTTCCTTTGCATCATGGTTACTCTGCGCGGCCTAACCTAGACTGTGTCGTAACAGTCTTTTAGATCTATCATCACAAACCAGTCCTTGAACTGAATCTGTGGAACGATAAGTTTGAGCATCAGCATCTTGATGTGTCAGCATCTTGAACATGTATGTCCCATCTTTTTTGCTGACCAGGACAGCTGTAAAAACCTCCCTCCCTCAGTGAACGGGTTACATGTTCTATGGCCCCTTTGTCCAAGAGGGATCTTGCTTCCTGCACTAACTTCCGACTTTGCTCTGTGCTGACTACTGTGGTGAGCACACCTCTGAACCTGGGAGGTCAAGCTCTGAACTGGACCTGGTAACCCTTTTCTACAGTAAACAGAACCCATGGAGACACATTTGGCAGTAGTTTACATGCTATCAGATGGTCTTTTAAATGGTAAATTGTAAATGGCGCCCTTATATAGCGCTTTTATCCAAAGCGCTTTACACTGTGTCTCATTCACCCATTCACACACACATTCACACACCAATGGTAGCAGAGCTGTCATGCAAGGTGCTAACTTGCCTTCGGGAGCAACTTGGGATTCAGTTTCTTGCCCAAGGACACTTTGGCATATGGAGTCATGTGGGCCGGGATCGAACCACCAACCCTACGATTAGTGGACAACCCACTCTACTACCTGATCCATAGCTGCCCGTGTGTGTGTTTTTTTTTTGTTTGTTTGTTTGTTTGTTTTTGTTTTTTTGATGTTCACTCTCCCACATTCTGTTGGAGAGAAAGTGTCAGGTTTTCACTGCCCTGTGACAGCTTGCTGACCAGAGAAGACTGAAAACTTGGGACAGCCTTGTCTACGGGAGGTGCGACAGTCATACTGGGGGAGAATTGCCCAGAGAACCTATGTCCTCTGATACATTCTCACATCCTCTGATACAGCGAATTTGGCATGAGGGGGAGGGAACTGGCTGAACGCCGCTGTATGCCGAGCTCAATCAGCAGGTCTGCTTGGTAGGCCTGCAACACTGCCATTGTATGCAGTAGCCCACAAGCCTTGCCTTACCAACACCGAAGCGGCCTTACATGGCTTGGATGGCAAAGCCATCTTTGTTACCTGTCATTGATGGAGAGAGGGAGCTCGCAAGTGCCTCCTCCACCTTTGGCATAGCTGTGGTTATAAATATGGCTAGTGTATGGTTATGCCTAAGTATTTTTTCTTTCCATAGCAGAAGGAGGAGTCGCAACACGAGCTCCAAAATCCGGTGGAGAGCCAGACCCAGAAGACAGAGTGAGAGGCCCCAGCTCCTCTAACATGAGATCCATACGCGATCCCTAGGACCTGAGCCACCTGGCTGCCTTGGCAATAGTTGGCCCAGATCCACAAGGCTCTGAAACCCATGATATGAAATGAAGAGTATTTTTGTGAGCGTTACACAAATGACTGACTTGTTGAAGATAATAAGGCTGACGGTGTGGTTCACAGGTGCCCTTTTTATATGACGCGTTTATTGCCATGTCTCTTGATCACGGCAGGCCTATAAATAGGCATGATGTTACACAGGCTTCAGATACCGGTCACATGCAGGGGCACTTCCCACAATGTGAAGCTCACGCAATGTTGAGTTCCCTTTGAAAGGGAACTCGTTTTATCTCAATGAGGGTCGTGGTGGACCCGAGGCAGACCCAAGACCTCCTGAAAAGATTGTATCTCTCAGCTGCATGGTAAACATCTGGAGATCCTGCAGGAGGAGCTGGAAGTCTCCTCTTTGACTTCTGTGCAGCTTTTCATTTGTTTAACACTGGCTTTTTGTTTTAATGGCTGAGGGCAGCAAACAGGCATATTTGTGCTCCATTATTGTGTGAACAGCATGTTTTCTAATCTGGAGAGTGAATAATATCTCAGTCGTGCACTAATGAGACTCATCTGAGTGGAGGATTGAGGATGGCTGTAGGGAAGAGATAGAGCGCTCGTCTGCTCCTCTGAGAGCTCCATTAGACTCCGACTATCTCTCAATGAGCCCTACATTTCAGTTCGTTCACCTCGAGCGTTGTGTGTGTGTGTTGCATCCGACAGACAGAAGACACTGCATCAAGTCGCAGTATCTGTAAACTCATACAGGATTACTTTTTTAAAAATAATTTCCTGCATTTTTATGGTTTTTTTTTTTGTAGACATTTTGCTGCAAACTGGCTTTTTTTTTTTTTGGTGCTCTTCAGCTTAATTGCATTTGAAGTGTGGACTATAAAAAGTGACCCAGCAGATTTATCTAATTTCTCTCCCAAAGCATCATGGGCTATTAACTTGTTAATATAGAAAATACAAAATAGTAAGCTTTGAGTATTAGTTAATGAATCAAACTGCCTCTTTCATTAATACAATAAAGAGTCAATATAATAAGAATTAATACAATAAAAAGTTACTGACATTTTTCTAATAAGTCATAATCTTTAATTATCAATTACAGATATTCACATTTGCATGGATTAATTAACACAGCTGTGTGTTCTGCCTTGAAGCTATGGATTTTACATTAGAAAATATGCACCATGCACGTCTTTCGGAATGGAAGTGCTGGAACAGAGGAAACTTATCATGCAAGCCCATTCCCATCTCTTTGAATTTCCATAGCCAATGCAGGAAATAATCTTTGCTTATGTAGTTTGTCACTCTGCCATTTATTGGAGAAAACTGCATGCCGAAAAGTGTACAAACTTACCTGATTTCACCCTATATATGCTAATTCCATATAAGCTAACATGTATCCAAGTTATGGCATGCTATTTTCTAGCAACTTTTTTTTTTGCTAAATATCGTTCTATATTCATTATGTTGATGACTTTTACACTACTGTTGTGGAAGCAGTTGTGGAACGGCGGCCATGTTGACTTATAAACTCCTCGGCCTGTGGCAACAGGAAGCAAAAAGCAGTCCGGATGTCAGTCAATTAACTACTGTTTAATCTCCTTGGCCACTTGATAAACATCGGTATTGTTTAATGGGTTGAAAATGTAATTAACACTCCAGCCCGCTGGGTGATGCAGACCTCCCACCGTCCCATATCAAGGTCACGGCAATTAGTGGAAGAAAACGGGGATGAGGATGAGTTCATTTCTGTGGTCTTGATCTACAGTGGAATGATATCATACAGCAGATAATATCATCCAGTTTAGAATCATTTCAAAGTCATTGCTTTTATTTATACCACAGTGTTATTGGATTTTCAGTTCGTACTGGTCAGAAGGTGTGGATTCATTTTCTTTGACAGTACTGCAGCTATAAATCACAGGTTCATATTAATGCGCTCATTCTAATACCTTATCATTTCTTTAGTAATGGCTCATTCATAGAATATATTCCATATAAACTGATTAAAAACATGTGTAATTATGAACATGGTGACATTTTCTGTAATATGATTTATTAAACATTTATGGAAGGAGTCTCCAGTGCCAGCCGTTTGTAACAGTGCTTTGTAAAGTTTTCAGGACAGAGGAATTCATGTAATGTAAGAGAAAAAGAACACTTCAGGATGTGCTGTTATAGGAAAATAATACATTTCAGGAGCTTTATTTCATGGAACCACCCTATTACAGTATATATTATTTTCCTATAACACAACCACTGAGTGTTTTATTCCTAGTATACATATGTACACTTTTTTGGGGCTTATTCCTGTGATTTAAAAGAAAACAAACAAACATAAAGCAACAGTTTCAAAGGCTGTTGTACTGGTGTGAAATTAATAGGCTCATTGATTTGGGCAATTTATAAAGCAGTTGGCCTTATACATTATTAATCAGTATGTACGGAAAAAAGGAAATGAAAATGATGTAATTAAAATCAGATCCTAAAACAAGCATCACTGCAGCTTATCTTTTTCAGTTATTCTGCTCAATGTGCGGCTTTTATTTATGCATTTATTTCTTGGATAAACAAACAATTAACATTTACCTTATCTTAATATATTCATCAAATTGCACTAAATGGCATCTGGAACACAGCTGGTATTTACTGATTGAGAAAGTAATTTTACTCAACTGCGCAATCATCTACTCTTTTAGCTGAGAGATTCAGGTCTAAATTAAGTAGATGTTCTGGATGTACTATTTTAAGATGCTTTTGTGTTCGGGCACAAAACTGATTTTTTTTTTTTATTTTTTTTTTTTTTTTTGTCGCCAATACATCCTGTGCAATGCAGGACATCAAAGTAAAATATTGTACGATGATATTCTTTAATTGAGAGAATTGTGAGCAGTCTTAACATGCAACTGGTGTGAATACTTGTTGTTTTCCCCAAAGAACTCTGAATGAACACTGGTGTAAAAATAAGGCCCCCCCCCCCCCCCCCCCCAAAAAAAAAATAAATAAATAAATAAATAAAATAAAAGCTAGGTTTTTCCATAGAAAATGCATTATTCCAATAATTGAAAGATTGTTATGGATATAAATTAGTGACCTGAAATCAGGGAACAAATCACCTTGATGGAGCTCTGAGAATGTCCTGATCAACTCTCCAATGCATCCGTAAATTGGGCAGTGGCTTATTTAATAATTTTCATTTGATTATATAGTATGTCCTTGGCATATGGCATGAAGCCGGCAAACCAAAAAAAAAGGAGTCAAATCAGCAGAAATATTGGGTGTTGTATGTGACCATTGGTTCTTCTTCCTGTTTGTTCGATACTGTACCTGCATCTCTAAACTGACACATTACTTATTAATTCAAATTTGCTTATAATAATATTACGAACCTGTGTTAGATGAGGGATTATTATAGAAGTAATTTGTCATGAATCAGGCTGCTGGAGCCAATGGCATAGGTTTGGTCTCAATATTGGTAGGGACAAACCCCCGGGACAAAAAAGGACTGTTTAATGTTGACAACCAACTGGTTTAATAAAATATAACAGTAAATATAATAGTAAATATAAACTATATTTACATTAAGATCTGTTTTTACATTTAAATACAAATTATACAAAGAAACAGATCAAAGAGTAAAAGAAAGTAAACTATGAAATTACTTGGTAATGGAAAAGAGTTTCCTATGTGTAATAAAATTATGCATTGATGAAGGTACATAAACATATAGTTAAACTGTGGATCTCATTTATTTTTGAGGGAAATGTTAATATTGAGTGAATAGGATCTTATGTTTTGATGTAAGATTTTTTTTCAAAACAAACTCATGACCAATATGTTGACTTTCAAAGGTTATACTGAATATTTGCTGAACATCCTAAAGACTGACTTTAATGCTGATGCCTCCCTACAATTCCAAAATATAATTCATAATTAGGACCTCACCTGAAACCCTGAAGATGCAGCTGTTTCATCCTGCTCTACTTCAGCCTGCTGCTGCATTTCCTGCATACAAACTAATTCATTAAATGATGACATTTTCATGGGATTTCTAGACTAAAATTCAACTCAACATAATTTCATATATGCTCCTATTTTATGTTCCAGCTAGCAACCTGACTGCTAGCCTGCAGATGACATAAGCCAGGGTTAGCTTGCTAGCTAACACGGTTAACTAACATCAGCTGACATTACTTTCCGCAGTGCAAGGCTGGGGACCTTTTACTCGCTAACAGGTTTTCATTTTAAATCAATGTGGCTACTGGACAGTTAGTTTACTACCTATTACTTACGCTTTGGGTGGGGAAAAGCTCCTGATGTCTCGTCGTTTTTTTTGGTGGCATGATATCTACAAAGTACAAAACGGGTTGGCATGGGAAAAAAATATTTTATGTATGCTGTGCCATGCAGGCAATAGAGGAAAGGGAGTAAAGTCATCTGAAAGACTAACTCTTAAGGTCTTAAATGCTTGAGGTATGGACTGACAGCCTTGATAACTTGGTTACCATTGTCAGCCGATCACAGAGCCCTCGCCTCCGTGTCTGTACTCTACACTGGCAGTTCGATATTTGCACGTAAGGTGAGCCTTCAGATAGCCCCTCCCTTTCAGCCAATCAAATGCTAGCATGCCTAAATCCTCTAGCTTCTGGGAGAGTATGCTATGGAATTTACATGACTTCACTCCAAAGATAATGCGAACGAGTTTGCACAAATATTGGTAGGGACAATTCTGCCCTCACAAAATATTGGTAGGGACATGTCCCTACCGTCCATATGCAAACGTACGCCTGAGCTCAGAGCATCTCCTGGTGATCTCGTAATCATCTCCTCTATTGAAAACCGGTTTTGATTTAAAGAATCTTGTTGCCTCAAGCTGATGACCAGGACAAAACACTGGGGTATGTTTTGAAATTTACTTTAAAAAAAAAAAGACCATTTGAGTCCATGGTTTGAAGAGTTAGTAATGTCCCAGTGGTTCTTTGGTAGCTCAGTGTATCTTTTCATTCATGTTCAGAATTGAACCTACCAGGATTGCACCTGATCTTGGATCTGTGAGAAGCAACACTAATCCTGGACTCCAGATCCAAAGATTCTTGTGTGAGGAAAAAGAGTTCCTTAAGGGTTCTTTGGATGGTTAAGACTCCTTAGGTGGTTTCAATATGGAAATGTTCTCTCTAAAACCAGTTGTTGTAGATTTCTACACAAAACCATAGATTTCTACATGGAACCCTGCTGTTTTCCTCAGACGTACAAACTGAAGAGTCGTTTAAAGTGCTAGATGAAGGCTTTTTTTAAGGTTAAGTTTCTATGTTAAGTTTCTATGTTAATGATTGTGAGTTCAAACCCAAAATTTGCCAGGGGTCACTGTTGGACACTTGGCAAAAAAAACACTAAATTAATTTCAAAATCTTTACCCTTCTAATGCTTAGCTCTAAACTTGATTTGGATTTGATCCCACTTGTAAAACATTTTGGATAAAAGCGTCTGCCAAATGAATAAATAAATTAAAATAATTATGTCCAACTTCCACTTTGATTTTGGCTAGCTCCGATGTAGCGAGACCAGACATAGCGCATTGGCCTGGGTTTAATTTAATGTTATGAAGAAAAAAAAAAAGCAGATAAATAGCATCATGTTCATTGGACATTTCCTTTCTAAAGGACTCAAATGATTCACAAGTAAAATAAACCTTTAAAATGCAGTCAATTTGTCTCATGCATGGACAGGATTTGGATGCAAGTGCAGGGTTTATTTGAATGAAGCAGACACATCCAACAGGCCATACCAAAAATCAGGGAAATGGGAAAGTGACAGGGACAAAGAATGTGTCAAGCCATCAGCAGACAGACTTAATTTGTCTAGGCTAGGCAGAGCTCAATAAACAAAACAGTCAACGTCATTACCACAAAACCATGACCACAAGCAATCGGATCAGTAACGTCCTAGTGCAATGCTATGTGATAATTGGGAACAGTTTGATTAAAAATCAAGGGAACTCGGATGATGGATCATGTGACGGATCATACGACTGGGTTTGTAGTTCAAAATTTGGGTGATGATTTTGGGATCTTCCTCCGAGAAAACTGTCGTCTTCCACATATAGGAGCCTTACAGATGCCCGTGATTGGTTAGCGTTGCTCACATTGACAGGAAAAGAGAGTAACACCATCCCTCCCACCTAGAGAGTTTAGCTCTCTTGGACGGCCATCTACAGATGACCGAGGCATCATCAGGATTCAAACATGTGATTTCCCAGCAAAGGGCATATTCTTTGCTGTTGTGTCACTTGGAAGCTCCATAGAGAATAAATACTGGCCAAGCACATCTGTCTTCAAATTCTTCAGATGTTGCACTATACACAAAGAAACCTGCAAGACCAAATAGTTTCACCATGTGCTGTGAAGAATAACTGGTCATCCACCAAGGTTTCCTGCTTTTATAGAATGAGCGACCAGTGTATTCCCAAAGAAGATGTCAAGATCAAATCAAGAGCATGGATTTCCAGGAATATATATTACCTCAGTTTTGCTGGGATTCAGCGTTAGGTGACGGGATACCATCCATGATGTCTTTCAGACAGTGGCTGAAGAAGATATACTATGGCAATAAATTCCCAAATGACTATAGAAGGGAAAGAAAAGAGCACTGAGCTTTGTGGAATACCAGTGGGAATCCAGGTATGATGCAAACAACTGTCATCAAGGAAGGTTAGAGATCCAGGGTCCACAGTTAAATCCTGAACTAATTTTTCTATCTGTGAGGAAATTCACATTTGCATTTCCTTTGGGTTCTCTGGTCCCCTACCACTTCCCAAAACCAGGTCGTAGGTGAATTGCTGGCTTTCCTTTTCCCCTTGGTGTGAATGAGTGTGGAAATTTGAGTGTGCATGATGACCTCCCATGGACTGGCATCCCACACAGGGTGCATTCCTGCCTTGTCCTCAGTGTTCCCAAGATAGGCTCCAGATCCACCATGATGCTGACCAGGATGAAGCAGGTAAACAAGTTAAATGAATGCAAAAGAATCCAGAAAGTATTTTCCAGTATTGGAAACATAGGAAGCATCCAAGATTAGGAAACATATATATATATATATATATATATATATATATATATATATATATATATATATAATTTCTTTTAAGAAACATGAAGTCCTTCATGTCCCCCACATGTGTACACTCTGAGAAATAAAGGTACAAAAGTATACTACTTTCTTGTCGCTAGGGTACCATCTCGAAAGTGTATGCAATGGAAATTGTTTCTAAACAGTATTTTAAACCAGATCCCTATACCAAAACTTTTCTTTACTATTACAGAATCCTTGAATTGCTTCAATATATCAAGCACTTCAGGTGTAAAGTTGAAATTAGGCAAAGAAAAAAGAGTGAAATGTTCAGCTTTAGTTAGATAAAGCGATAGCTCTGTCGTTCCTGACCTTGAGGTTCTATTAGAAATTCTAATTATTAGAGTCCTCCCCCCTCCTCCCCGACACATCTAACAGCTCTAATCTGATACACATCTGCCCTCGGTGTCATTCATCACTCTGTCTATTCCTTAGATTCAGCTGAACTGTTAGAAGAGCTAATCTCAGCTCAAACAAACCCACAAACTTAAATTATCTCTATATAGACAAGCTTAATTATCAATAAATGGAGGTGTAAAAACATGGTCATGTACAGTTGTATGCATAAGTTTAGGCACCCGTAGCCAAATTACATAACTGATTGATTTTTGAAGTGAAAGGAAGCAAACATAACTGGTGCAGCAGTAGAGTTTATATTTTAAAAAAATAAATAAATAAAAGCATTTTTTCTGCAAATTTTCATGCACAGTTACTTAAAAATAGAATAGAATATATATATATATTTGTAGCATGTGCAAAAGTTTGGACACCCCACTAAGACACCCTACTCAGTACTGTACTTACTATCAGGCTGAAAGTTCTACTATATTGTTAGTACTAACAGCTTCCATGAACTGAATGAGTTGAATTGCTTGACTTATCTTTTCCTGTCACAGTCTGAGTATATTAAAGGAATCTTAAAAACAGGCAAATATATATCAAGATAGCAATACCATTAGTCTTTCCAAGGGAAAATTAGTCTTTTTCAGCCCTGATAGTTGCTGCAGCTTTATTTGACATGTTGAAAATTGGTCTTTCAGCAAAAATACCAAGCAGCTTACATCTTAAGATGACTTTATAATGGTTTCTAAACACTTAATCCATGTTTAAATCGATTAAGCTTAGATACACCATAGATCTTGCTGAGTTTTGCAGGTATACCTACTGTCAGGCTCAATCAATTGTATTGTCCTCCCATCCATCTAGGCATAAACAGTGTGACGAAATATCGAGCTATCGGGACCACAGTTCAAAATAAAACACTGTATAGGGGCTTTGGACACACAACACATGGGATAAATAATGTCATGGTGTATAACAATATCAACATCATCGTGTGGGTGTGATTACTAATGGAAAGAAAGAAAGAAAGAAAGAAAAAAATATTCCTCTCACCCATTAATAAGCTCTGGATCAATGAATGAGAAAGAAAGGAAGGAAGGCTACTTATATAGAAACACAAAGATTAAAGCAAAGGAAGGATGGATGGAAAGAAAGAAGGTAGGCTATTGATATAGAAACAGAAAGATTAAAGTCAAAGGAAGTAAGGAAGGAGGGAAGGAAGGAAGGAAACATATAAAGATTAAAGCCAAAGGAAGGAAGGAAGTCAACATAGAAAGAATAAAACTGAAGGATGGATGGAAGGAAACAGAATGATTAAAGAAAGATTAAAGCCAAAGGAGGGACAGACAGACAGAAGGAAGGAAGGGAGGAAGGAAGGAAAGTTATTGATATAGAAACATGGAAAGATTAAAGCTGAAGGAAGGAAGAAAACATAGAACGATTGCAGCCTAATAAAGAAATGAAAGAAGGAAACGTAGAAGAATTAAAGCCAAAGGAAAACAGGAAGGAAGGAAACATAGAATGGTTAAAGCCAAAGGAAGGACAGACAGAAGGAAGTTAGGAAGGAAGGAAACCTAGAAGATTAAACCCAAAGAATGAAAAAGCAATCTTCAGAACTGATTTTTCATTTAGTAGTATGATGTATCAGGACAAATTCAGCTTCAGATTAAATAATGTTCAATGTAGATAAAATAGGATAATTGATTGGGATAATTATCCAATTAAGACATTCAGTAAGAATCCAGTATTGCGGTTGCACCAATATAGGACATTAAAGGGGTTTAATTCTCATTTTTGAATCACAAAACAAGATAACAGTTATATTCATCCTGCAGATATGTACAAATAACCACATGTACACTGGTTTAGATACTGGTTTCAGTACAAATCAACACACATGGCAGCCTGTTACCCAGAAACCCCAGCACAGTAACACAGGAGACAATGGGTAAGCTCTTTCTCTACATAGCAAGAGCAGAACCACAGGAACATGCCACATTGCCCTCCAGGGAACCACAATTAACACATCAATGAGCAGGATTTCTGAACTCTAAACAGCTCTAAATCTATCTTGAAATTCTGTGCAAATGTCAGCTTTAGCATGGGGAAATAATATGCATTGCCAGTTTAGTCCTGTATTTATTGCTAAGAGGGAATTTTTAGGAAAGTGAATCATGTATGCAGCAGATATTACCGGAAATCTCAGTCATCCATACTGTATTGTTGTAGATATTTAGAAACACACTGTAAAGTCTTCAGGACAGAGAAGTATGCACTTTGTGGTTTCTTGGTAAGGATTCCATTACTCCGCCTTCTGCCTGTGGTGAGGATTCCATTACTCCGCCTTCTGCCTGTGGTGAGGATTCCATTGCTCCACCTCCTGCCTCTGGCAAGAACATCATCGCTTGACTCTGGCAAGGATTTCTTTTGGTTCTCCACGTGCTTTTGTTACTGTGTAGGTTTAATTTTCTTCTCCCGTCTTAGCTTCTTATTTTACACGTCTGCATCCAGTTTGCAAAAGGAGATATAATTAGCAATAATTCAGTATAAATTATTCTCATATGCGAAAAGTTTCTTTCCAAAGGATTTGTGTTCTTTCCTAATTCCAATCTCTCCAACATCCCTCAGCTGATAAATATAAACATAACTAATAAAAGGGATACAAAATGCCATAAAACAACACGGATATGATCTATGTTTCCTGCAGTGGCATTTCAAATTCATAGCATCCGCTGAAAATGTGCCATCTCCCGTAAAAACTGTCTATGCAATGTCATATCTATAACTCTAATAAACTGTTATATATCTGTAATATGCAAATGAGCACCTTACTTTTGTATATTCAGCATCCTACCTGAGTAGGTTAGATAATAAGACATGCAAACTGCCTGACAGATCCTGAGCTTGGGAGACAATGATCCACTTTGCAAGTCAATACGAGTTCAAATGTCACATTCATAACGCTGGAATTACCGAGCAGCAGAGGTTTGAATAGCTTCCTTACTCTCCGAAAAGTCTGCAGCTGTTGTTGAACGTCTACAACCTCAAAGATAAAATGTCAGTAGGTCATAAGAGCTAAGGCAGTTTCTTCACTGCTAAGATCATTTACATTTATATTTATTCATTTGGCAGAGACTTTTATGCAAAGCCATTTAAAAGTGAAGCACAATCCGAGGCGAACACAGAGCAGTTAAATGAGCTGATGATGATACTCTTTCTACAGCACTAAGTTTGAACCTTCTGATCGGAAACAAGTGCGATACAGATGTGAGAAGTACAGCGAGAAGCTAATCCAAACATCAGGGATCAGTAATGACTTGTTACACCACAGTGATTCTGATTGGTCAGAAGGTGTTGATTAATTTATCTATAACAAAAGCTGCGATGCCTTTATACAAGAAATCCTGTGGGTTATTCACAACTTTCTCCGATAACCAGCCTGTCACGTGCTGAGATGCGAGTGTCTCCACCCTCATCCACACACAACTTAACATGCTGTGTAGTTTATTTCACATTAAAAACATACTGTAGATATAATTCTGACCGCATTCGTTATTTTTCCAACTCCTGGTAAGTGTTTTGGTTTTCTTTGCTTTACCCTGGGCTTAAAGTAATAAGATGACTGTGAAAAACAGTAGTATGCTTTAATTATTTGCATTTATGGTGATATTACTACATTCTTGTGTCAAAACGCACCACATGCGCAATTCAAACGGAGTATGTGTGAACCTGGCATGGCAATAGTTCTGGCTGCGATGCAAATCACAGTTTATATTAAGTGCTTGTTCTAATAGTATTAATAAGCATTAAAGAGGTTATTTAACAACTACAAAAAAAAAAATCTTTGATATGGTAAGGATTTCTGCAACTTTTATGGAAGGAGTGTACGTCCAGTGTTACGTACAGCTGCAACATTACATTTTCCTCCACTGGAAAGTCTGTGGAGTTCACTCTTTGTGCACGCTTTCTTGTTAACATGACAAGCTGTGATTTTTGTAATTAGCTTCAAGAAAGAGGAAAAAAAGAGAGGTGGTTGAGGGAACGGCTGTTTATAGCTGCTATGCTATAACATAACTAACGTGGCCCAACTTTCATTAATAAATATAAAATAAATTGATGGAAAATTGCTGTGGAATAATGGGAAGAAAACACTTCAGGATGTGCGGTTATCGGGAAATAATCAACTTCAAGGTGGTAACAGTAACTCATGCTTCATCCACCCCACTGTTGATTATATTACATTACATTTACATTATAGTATTTACAATGGCAGACACCTTTATCCAGAGCGACTTACAATTATCTCATTTATACACCTGAGCAGTTGAGGGTTAAGGGCCTTGCTCAAGGGCCCAACAGTGGCAGCATGGCAGTGCTGGGATTTGAACTCACAACCCTCTGATCAGAAGCCCAACCACTGAGCTACCACTTCCCTATGTTTTCCTGCGACAGCATTACATTGAGAATAACTTATGTTCGTTTAAAAGTTAATTAATTACACCTAAAATAAGCCCATATTAACTAGCTAAAACGAATTTACAGTATAATGTTAATCAATTACTGAACTCTGGTCTCCAGGTGTAAATGCTAGAACTTGCCCAAGCTTCAGTTCTGAATTTTGCCACTTAAGAAGCTATTTTCATTAAGGTGTTGTTCATGTTGTATTCACTGATGGTGTGAACACTGGTTTGTCTTAACGTTAATGATGGTGTAGTGCTGAAGTCCAAACTTTATTCATGTTACCTAATGCGTTGAATAATACAACTTAAAGGAACCTTAATATAAAGCTCAAACACTTTTCTTTTTTTCTTTTTTTTTTCCTCAAACACTTTAGTGTCACCACACACTCCATAGACTCTGTAGTCTTCGATAAATTATTCAGGCGTAATCCTGCAATGATGTAGGAACTGACAGCTTTATTACAAATGGAATTTTTGACATTTGAAGACTGTTGCCCTTTACAGCCCGACATCTTATTTAGCTCATCTGAGCTATTGGGAATCTTTATTTTTTTTTTAGAAAAACAGTCCCCAAGGAAACCTAATACCGGAGTTATCTTCTATCTCTACGCTACAGAGCAGATATTGCTTGTTATATGTGGTCATACTTCTTCAACATAACAACCTATAAACACACGGTCATAAAAACTGCCCTGAACATTTCCAGCATCGGTGTAAAGCGTATTTGCTAATAGAATAACCCCTACCACCTCCAACAGCAACACCCTGTTGGTGCGCTTCACACATGTGTTTATTCTTCATCAGGCGACGCTGTAAAGCGCCCAGGAGGCCGCTGTAACTCTGATTAGAGAGGACAGTTTCACACACCAATGAGCCACTGATAGGCCTTAAGTGAAGGGTTTGTGGAGTGCTTAATGAGAATGATCCTGTGTGTCTCTTCATTTTAATTAGAGCAGAAAAGGTCATGATGGTGCACATCCATGGCTTTATCTTTTCAATTTAGCCAAACATTGCTTTGAGGAGGAGTGTGTAGGTAGAAAGAAGCAGGTTACCTTTTGGGGTTCTATGGTAATCTACTTGTGATATGACAATGTAAGATTGAGGACAAAGACAAAACTAGAAAACAGACTTCACCAATCATAGGGAAAGCGACGGATTTAAATAAAGCAAGTAAGGAGTGGAGAGAAATAATCAGCAGGGGAAGAGTTAATACAATTAGGAACGCGTGGCTGAAATGGTGCATGAAGCTTCATAAGAACAGGAAGCTATGTCCATGAAAGGGAATTGGAGAGCAACTGGAGCCATGGCTCAAAAGCAAAGAATGTATGTGACGGACCTTTTTGCTCTTATGAAATATGCTATTATAAGACAACCAGGAGGTGGACCCAGGCATGTGGTGGGACTGAGAATGATACTGACCAAGCAATACTTGACACCCAAAACAAAATATAGAAAAGCATAGGGTCACAGGCAGATGCTAACAGAACAAGCAAAAGAACGCAGGCTAAGAACAGGTACTACATCGATATAGGTGTTATAGTCGTCTATGTAATAAGCAAGAATCAATACAAAGTTGATATATTTACAGATTTGTCAATTCCGATAGACTGAAGTCATAGTGGAGATAGACAGAATAGTCTGGCAGGGTATCTAGATATGTGTCTGTGTCTACAACGCCTTCTAGAGGCGGTGGGGAAAAGGTCTGGAGGAGGCAATGGCCAAAAGAGGTCCTGGACAGGCGTCAGATAGAGGAAGTCCCAGAGGGGTGATCGGGGCTAGGGGAAAGGAGGTACATCAAATGACTTATGGAAGACCTGCAGATAATGGTATCCACTGGAGGATTTGGAAGCACTGAAAACTAGTTTGGAAACATGAAGCAAGGTTTGTAATAAGGAAGGCAAATGTTTAAACAAATAGTTATACTTTCCTTGGGGAATGGTAGCTTGAACTCACCTGGATCCCATGTTAGTGGACCACGCAGGGTGAGTGAAGTAGACCACAGGGTTTGGGAATTTTAATGCTGGCAGGATTGGTATCTTAAACTCTGTAAGGGTCTGGTAAGGTTATGTTGTGGATCTGGGAATTTGAATGGTGGTGGGCCTTTGACCTTGAACACTGGTGGATCTGGGAATTTGAATGGTGGTGGGCCTGGGACCTTGAACACTAGTGGGTCTGGGAATTTGAAAGATGATGGGACTAGGAATTTAAATGCTGGTAGGTCTGGGAAATTAAACACTGGTGTTTCTGGGAAATTGAATGCGGGTGGGTCTGGGAATTTGCACATTTACAGAGCACTACAGTTTTGAGCAAACTTACATGCTGACACAGCAGCAGCTTGCCTCACAGTTGGGTGAGCAGAGTTCCTTGTGGTGCAGCTTCCTTGGTGCATGCTTGTGAGCTGAATGATCACCCCAAAGCTCACCCTCCAGCCAGCAGTGACCCTAAGGCAAGAGCCTGTGTTGGCTAACTGGCAGCATGGGAGCTGGAGGCATGTGTCCCTTCTCAAATCTTCAAAACCATCCTCACTGGGGACTGGAAGCCATTCTTTAGGATAGCAGAGGAAAAAAACTCACTTTTCTCAGTCCCAGGTGTTGTTAAGTGAGCAGGTTAGCTTAACGAGTACAGAATATGTCAATGGGGACAGAATCAAGCTGGAAATTATGCTTTTCTAATATGTTAATCTGTGAATACTTCTAACTATGTAGGTTGTCTGCAGACCTCTGCAGCAAAAAATATAACTGTAGAGTTTAGATGTAGAACTTTATAGGTACGGGGTCTCTAAATCAAAGATAGTGAGCTTCTTAGCCCAAGAATACTAGTCGAGTGGTTTCCTATTGACTTCTATCCATTTCATAAACAGAAGAAACCAAAGCTTTCATATCTGGTTGATATATACAAAAGCAAAAGTCCATATAGTGTGTGTGTGTGTGTGTGTGTGTGTGTATGTGTATATATATATATATATATATATATATATATATATATATATATATATATATATATATAATATATAGTAAAATATCAAAATTTCACCATGTGGATTGTCAAATATATACATATAATTACCCCACATCGTATAAATAGAAATGCATACATATAATATTTCATAGTGTCTCTTTTCAAATGTTATGCATGACAAAGATTTGAATGTACAGTTCATCTAACATGGCCTCCCACCTAATACACCTGCATTTTTTCCCCCACTGAAAACATATGAGAGCCCACCATAAAACAGTAGAAAAAACGACTGTGCTGTCAGAGCAAATGGAGACTGATAACAGATTGTCTTCTTTATTTATATATATATATATATACACTTTTACACCTTATACTTCACACTGACAATGTCATTCATTTGCAGTTTACCTACAGTCATTTAGGATTATATTTAATAGTAAAGCAAATCGACATACACAATGATTTATGAGTGTAGCACGGTTTCGCTCAGAGCTGAGCTCTTTATCTTTTCCCCATCACTGGAATCCAGACTGACATGTATAGAATAGGGAAGAGTGGCAATGGGGGATTTAGAGCGTACTAACGTTGTTCCTGACCATTCTGTATTTATTCTGAAAGACAGCATGAAAGACATTGTGTTTTCCCACCAATCTTTCTGAAAGCTATGTCATTTCTGTCTGGGTGAAGTTGTTAAAAAAACAAAACAAACCAACAACAACATATTTTTACTTTTTACATCAAAACCCCTTAAAGAAAAGTCATACATTTCACAATTGAAATTTACGTGTTTTTTTTTTTCTTTCACGTGTCATGTTAACACACGTTCATATCGTGCATGTTAATGTTAAACATGAAAAATGTAATATTTTCATGTTAGATTTTTTTTTTCCATATTTCATTTATTTTCATTCATGTATTCAATTTTGTTTTCTTTTTTTTTTGTAATCATGTGTTGTCAAGTTTGCCTTTTTTTTTTTACATGACTAATTTTTTTGCTGATGGTTTTTCACATGGTATATTTTTAAATGTAATTTTTTACACATGATTCATTTATTTCCACATGTGATATTTATTCATTCTTACATGCAGAATTGTTTATTTTCACATTATTCTATACTATTAAAACATTTTAATTTTTCATACGCAGTTTAAGGATTATAAATCTCAGGCTTCCACGCGATACACTACGATTTTGGTTCTTAGGACAACTACACTGTAAAACCGGATAAGTTCGTTTAACTCAAAAAATTTGAGGAAACTAATTACCTCAAAATTTTTAAGTTGATAAACCAATTTCTTTAAGACAAATACATATAAATCTAACAAAAATTAATTTTAAATTACAAAGTTTGAGTTAAATTTTTGTTATATTTAAGTGTATTTGGCCTAAAGAAATCGATTTATCAACTTAAAAAGTTTACTCAAATTTTTCGAGTTAAATGAACTCATCCGGTTTTACAGTGTAGTCAATATTTGCCCATGAATACGACTGAATCTGCTGTGTTATGATACAATGCTACACGATTTAGGAAGCAGCGATCGTTATGTATCCAACTTTTAGTCATTTGCTGTAGTTTTACTGTTTATTTACAATTGATGATGATGTGGTGAAGGATTTCACAGCCTATTAAGTTATTTATTCATATTAGTTTAAATATTTCCTTGAGAATAATCAATTAACATGCGTGGGTTAATTTAATTTCAGTCCTGCCTTTTAAATTGATGCTTACCTAAATTAATGCTAGCCTACTTGCCCCTGAGACAAGCCTCCTGTGGCTCTTCCCTCATTCCCCCATCGCTGTTAATATCTGGTGCAGATCAAGCCGTGAGTTCTGTGTGATGCAGCGTGACATCTATCAACACCATGGCATCGTGTCACAGAGCATCTGCAGCTTTAGAGTCGAATCAGAAGCAGCCGAGTGTAGATGATGCACATTTCGGTACATCGTCAACAAATCAGTGTGTGAAGGATGAATATAAGACAGCCGATACTCTGTGATTTGGAGCCGTTCCAAATACAATGCAAGGTTGAAATGAAATATAATGCGATTTGATATTGTGCAAAATGAAGGAGGATCCTCGGTGAGACTGACAGGCACAGTGGCCATGCCCACTTCACTGGGAGGCAATAATTCACATTTAATGGGATTATATGAGGTTGAGATGAGTGTAAATGTAAAAGGGTGTAACTTACAGAAGTTATCTACTTGGAAAACACAACCATTAGTTCAAAAAATGTAGTCGTCTAGTCATAATTTCCACAGTAGGCTCTTTCATTAGTGCTGATTAACAACAGCAAAGAATGTGACTTCATATACCAGCCATACACAGGCTACACATGACATTTCCAGCTTCAGTGCTTTTTAAGCTACTACTTTTGTTAATGACAAGGACATATAAATCTGTATATAAATAAATAAATATGTGCAAAATAATACATTTGTTATCATATTACATGATTCAAGTAATGACTGATTCTTAAAATGATTCTGGAACTGAGAGCACACAGCATGGAAGCTCATGTCTGGCTTTGCTTGAATAGAGGATGATGTCTAGAATCTGAAAAGCATCTGGGAGGGCTTTCTAGGCTGATAATGACTCTGAGCCTCAGTGGTGTTGGAATAAAACTAAGCTCTAAACTAGCCAAGTGGGATTAGATAGTGATGTGCAACCTGTGGTGCAGAAAGTACTCTTTAGTATCCTGGTCAATGTCACCATGGATCCACGGGAATGCTGGGCGTGAAGAGGGAATACAGACTTGTTTGGCTTACATCAGTATCCAACTGCTCTAAATAGTAGAGCTTGTGGTTTCACTTTGATTTTGGTCACCATGCTCTTCTAATGGCATTATTATTTTCTTAACAGTGATGGCATACACTATATGGCCAAACGTTTGTGGACACTTGACATCACACCAATATGGGGGTCTTCCCTAAAATATCGCCACAAAGTTTGCTTAGAATGTCTTTGGATGATGTAGCATTGCAGTTTCCCATCATTAATATCCAAGATGGTTCCACAGATGGCTTCCTGGGTTAGGAGCTCCCCAGTGTTTTTGTTATTATTGTTTGTTTGTCCTGTCTTTAGTCACTTTTTTTCAATCACTTTACCAGGGACAAATTGCTGAATGTTAGGCAGTGCACACCTGTCAATTTTTTTGCAGATTTTTGACCATTCAGGCATTTTACTCGGAGGAGCTGCGGTCCTGGAGAAACCCTCCAAGAGACACAAGCAAGGGAAGCATGCGGGCGCACTCGTAAAGCTCCAAAAAAATTCACCTGGCGAATCTCTGCTCCCTCACCAACAAAACTGATGAACTACTTCTCCTCACCTGAACAAACAAGGACTTTTTCAGCTCCGCTGCTTTGTGCTTCATGAAAAGAAAAAAAAACGAATCCATTCCAAACAGCGTATTATATCTGCCAGGGTTCCAGCTCTTCAGAGTGGATCACACCGTGGAGTCATTGGGGAAAACGAGAGGCGGCAGACTGTTTTTACGTCAACAAAGTTTGGTGCACAGATATAACAACATTTGAAGATGATCTGCTGTCCTAATTTAGAAGTGCTCTTCATAAACCACAAGCCTTTTTTATTTGCCGCAAGAGTTTTCCTCCTTTTTTCTAGTCAGTGTTTACATCGCTCCTCAAGCTTGCATGAGTGCCGCGCTACAAAAGCTGGCTGATCAAATTTCAGACACAGCAACAACACCCGGACTCATTATTATTCTCTGGGATTAAACCTCACCCGTGAACTTCCTAAATACGGATAGTGCATTACAAGCCCAACAAGAGACAGAACCATACTGGACCGCTGCTACACCACAATAAAGGATGCATATCGCTTTGTTCACAAAGCAGCTTTGGGACACTCTGATCTCTTTCTGGTTCATCTTCTCCTGACCTGCAGGCAGAAACTTAAATCTGCTAAGCCTGTAGTAAGGACTATAAAGAGATGGAGCAGTGAAGCAGAACTGGAACTACAAGCCTGTTTCAACTGCACTGATTGGAGTGTGTTTGAAGCTGCAGCCAGTGATCTGGATAAGCTTAGTGATACTGTGACATCATACATGTCTTTGCAGAAACTGGTGTGTGGTCCCACCAAGACTTATTTAACTTAGAATAGTGACAAACCATGGTTTAAGACACCTTTGCCAGGCCAAGGAAGAGGCTTACAGAAGTGGGGACAAAGTCTTGTATAATCATCCCAAAAACACACGGACAAAGGAGATAACAGTGGCTAAGAGAAGCTACTCTGAAAAGCTGAAAAAACAGCTTTCAGCCAATGATGCTGCATCAGTGTGAAAAGCCTGAAAGACATCACCAACTACAAGACATCATCCCTTCTGTTCATCATCAACCATGTGTTGGAAATCAACAACTGGCTGCTAACCTGAATTGTTTCTATTTGATAAGGGCAGTCTCGCACCCCACACCTGCTCTGACCTTTTCACCACACAACCGTCAACACCTGCTACCTACCTCTCCCCCCTCCTGCTACTCAGTCTGCACTTAGGATCTGTGAAGAGGATGTGTGCTTTCTCTTCCAGAAAGAGAAGATCAGGAAAGCTTCGGGCCTAGACAGTATGTCGCCTGCCTGTCTGAAAGTCTTTGATGACCAGCTGTCTTCCGTCTTCACAAACAGATCACCGGAGCAGTGTAAAGTTCATTCCTGCTTCAAATGCTCCACCATCATCCCCGTCCCAAAGAAACCCAAGATGATAGGTCTGTAGTCGTTCAGTCCTGTCACTTTGACGTCTATGGTCATGAAATCATTTGAGAGATTGGTGTTGGCCCACCTGAAGGACATCACAGGACCCTTGATGGACCCCCTTCAGTTTGCTTATCGAGCAACAAGTCAGTGGATGACGCAGTCAATATGGGACTGAATTATATCCTGCAACACCTCAACAGACCAGAGACCTATGCAAGGATCCTGTTTGTGTACTTAGGTTCGGCTTTCGCCACCATCGTTCCAGATCCCCTTCTTTCTAAATTAACCCAGAATTCTGTGCTAACCACCATCTCTCAGTGGATCACCAGCTTTCTGTCAGACAGACAGCAGCTAGTGAAGCTGGGAAAATTCACATCCAGTACCTTCACAGTAGCGCTCCTCAGGGATGTGTGCTCTCCCACCTGCTATTCTCCTTCTACACAAATGACTGCACCTCTATAAACCCCTCTGCCAAGCTCCTGAAGCTTGCAAATGACACCACAGTCATCGGCCTCATCCAGGAAGAGTCCGCATGCAGAAGGAAGGTTGAACCGATCGTGGACTTCAGGAGGAAATTCTTATTATTATGTGTCTTGCTGTCATATTTCGAGACGTACTAGAAGCTTCGCTTACTAAGTCAAATTCATTGTGCGTGACCACACTTGGCAATAAAGCTCTTTCTGATTCTCTTTCTGGAACTTAGAGGCCCAAAGCTGTTCTAGCATGACAGTGCCGCTGTGCACAAAGTGACCTTCATGATGACATGAAAGAATTTGAATGGAGAGTTATTATAGCAGCAAATGAGAGCTAAATCTGTACAGTGATGTTCAAAAAGTACATGTATGTATGAAGGTCAGGTGTCCACATACTTTTGGCTGTGTCATGTTGCTTCCTCTAACACAGTGTTTGCTAAACTTGTTCCCAGGAACCCCAAGGTGGAGCATTAAATCCTCTTTTCCCACTCCTACCGCAACTGTACATGTATTCAGTGTTTCAATGATTGACGTGGCAGTGAGCAGAGCGACTCAGGAAAAGAGTTATGAGTCATGACTCTAAGTGCTTTTTTAAAGTTGTAAGTCTCTCTAAATGTCATCTTGTTCTACAGCTAGATATAATCCTTAATCCTTAACAGAGGATTTATTATCTCACCTACAGTACCTACGGTTCAAATCACCAAGCAACAGCTCTAACATGACAATTAAACATGACAATTTGAAATGTCAAAAATTAAATAATTGTCAGCTGATTGTGACCTCTGTCAGCTGATATGATCTGCCGTAAACTAGTCGAGAGGGATTGGAGAGTGATATGCAACCCGCGGCTCTGAAGGCACTCTTTTACACAGCTCAGGTCACGACTGAATTCACTCTGCCCATGTGCAAGTGCTTTATTGAATATTTATTCAGCTTTAAATGACAACCAGAATAATTCCAATACATTTTTGTATACGGTTCCATTAAAGCCTAAGGGAAAAAAACAAAAAAAACAAAAGACTTCTCATTTTTGCTTTTTTTAATGCATGGACCAGAAGTAGTGTTCATTTAAGTGCTTTTCTAAGAGGTAGGACTTCAAACTTTGGCAGTGAGAGACTCTGTTTCATCATCTAGGTGCCTGTACTCCCTTAATGATCATCCCGGAGACTTGAAGAGAGGAAGATCAACCTTCGTGATACTTGTGGCTCAGAGGGCTTAAGTTATTTTTCCCCTTGGAATTACGTGCGAAAAGGAATTTTTTTTTTTTTTGTTATTACTTTCATTTGTGCCGGATCATTCTGGAACAGGATCTGACACCTCTCCGATTTTAATGCACATGTGCACCTTTTTTTCCTTTTAATGGAACAAAGTAATAATGCTAAAACCGTAAGATGTGTGTCGGAGCTCTAAAGGATGCTGAACCGATACAGAAAAGCCGAGCAGATCATGACTTTTGGAGAAGCCACATGAATGTCTTGTGGAGTATCGTGCATAATTAGGCAAGCTAAGAAAGTCTATTTTCATTAGAATCAGTATTCGTGTTATATTTGTGTTATGTTGTTGAAAGGGCTTATAATGTACTTTTGTAAGGAAGGCTCCTGCACTCCCACCACCGCAGCCTGACTTTGATTGCCAGGCTGGAAACCCCAGCCACTCGGGGTTGCACTCGGTGCCGGTCCCAAGCCCGGATAAAATGGGAGGGGTGCATCAGGTGTAAAAATTGTGCCAGATCAAATATTTGGACCAATGATCCGCTGTGGTGACCTCTAATGGGAGCGGCTGAAAGAACAACCAAAAACAACAACAATGTACTTTTATAAGGCTGAAACCACTGAGTAAAATGTTTGTTGTGATGGTCGAGCACACATATTGTGAGAGAAACGTACAGTTCTTCTCCAGTTCTTTCATGGCCTCGCTGAAATGTACCGTGATTATCGTATCTACGCTATAGGACATAGGTCTATATGAAAAGCATTGAGCTTACTACTGAACTTCATGAAGTGCTTGGAGCACTCTTCTGTGTTTATGTATTCCAGTGCCTTTTCTCTCCCTGTCCGCTTGCTCCTTGTCCACCTCTCACGTTTAAACCCAGCATGGTCAGCTTCAGGACGCCTGTGGTGGGAACGCAGCCGCAGCAGTGGAGTAAACTTTCAGAGACGAGTACAAATCAACCGTCAGGATCTCGGAATGATGGGTATATGACGAGGCACAGAAAAGGCACTCGAAGAGCCTCTGTGTTCTGTAACAATTTTCCTCTGACATTTTTAAATTGTCATGTTTAATCGTCTAACACACTGTTCCACCTGGATGTGAGAGCTGTTGCTTAGTGATTCGAACTGTACATCGGTGAGACAGTGAACACAGTGAATCCTCTGTTAAGGATTAAGGATTATATCTAGTTGCAGAACAAGATGACATTTAGAGAGACTTACAACTTTAAAAACCACTTAGATTCATGACTCATAACTCTTTCCCTGAGTAGCTCTGCTAGCTCACAGTTTCAATCGAGAACACTGAATACCTGTACAGAAGCACTGGGGAGGGGGGGAAAGTGGATTTAATGCTCTGTCTCGGGGTTCCTGAGGACAGATTTATCAAACACTGTGTAAGAGGAAGCTTTGGTATCGCTCTGAAGAAGAGAATAATTCCACTGGAAGAGCATGGTGACCAATCCGCAGTGTAAAACCACAATTCCTAACATTCAGAGGTGTTGGATGCTGATTAAGACCAATCAAAGGTGTATTCCCATCTCACACCCAGCATTCCTAGGATCCGATGTGACCAGTATAATGTAGTTACTGAAATGAAAATGAATAAATTAAACAACAATGGTGATAACACTTGGAAACCTCCTGGATTGTTAGTGTTGGGTAGAAGTCCTTCATGTCCTCCAGCTGTGTTATTTTGTGTGATCTTTTTTCCAGTCTTTATCTTTGAAGGCAAGATGTGTGTGTCCTTTGTTGTCCTGCATCCCATAATCCAGTCTGCCAGCCAGTCTGTAAAAATGGCAACTTACATGTATCCTTTGTAGCTCAGGCTATATTTCATACGGAAAATGATTCAGACATGACTTGATTCCTTCCTGGCTTTGAATACAACATTAGTAAGCAGCATGTTTTTGTTGTTGTTTTCATTTTAACCACATTCACATTGTTATTGTCATCTAATATGGCAGCAAAGCCAGTTTGATTGAGTATTAGGGATTAGTTTGGGATAATTCTGTATTGGTTTTACAACATGTCCTTCCATATACAACATGTATAACATACTTGTGGTTTGACATTACTGAATTATATTATTCCAAAGAATATTCCGGTGTATATTTTGGCTGGTCGCTTGTTGTTCCCTCGCCAGATCAGCAGCAGTGCATCATGTATGCCGCTGCACTCCAGGGAAATACAATCCTTGAATATTTCCACGGCTCAATGCCTCCACTGAGACCAGGTGTAGCTTCAAGTCACAATCCAGTACAGGTGGCAGGTGTGTGACCGAGTCATACTGCTGCTCCCCGTGTGTGTGTGTGTGTGTGTGTGTGTGTGTGTGTGTGTGTGTGTGGACTTTCCTACTGCTCACATTGCCCAGAGTGAGATTTCTTTAACTCCGGGTGCAGTGCAGAGAGCAGAACAGCTGAACCTGTGGATACACATTTGAAAACATCATGGATTGCCATGAGGGAGTGTACACGATGATGAAATTTTACAGCACGTTGTAGACTTTATAAAAGTGACAACTATCCTAACTCACCAAAGTAAACTCTGAATAAAGATAGAAATACTATAAAGCTTATATTCTATGTGTATTTATAATGAACAGGTTTGTGAAAACATGCCCTGTATGAGGGGAGAAAAAAAAAAAGAACCACCGAAGTCCTATGCTATCAACATTACGTCTCAAGAACATGATGCAAATTTATGCAAATGAGTTATCTTGTGGTTAAGTCACAAATCCAAATTCCTCCTCAGATTAATCCGAATACTTGGTTCATTAGAGTTCGCTCAGAGTTCTTCAGTTTCAGTTCTACTTCATTTCAGCATTAATATGAGTATCATCATTGGCCTGAATTATGTCACTGAGGGGTTGATTTTGATTTATTTATTTATTTTGGAAATGCGTCTGCTGAAAGGAGTTGAGAGCGTGCGCTCTGTTTGGGCCCTGATCAAAGCTAATGCCACCTAGTGCAGCGTGTCCGCTTCTTCTTCTTCTTCTTTCATCTGCTGAGCCCTCGGAGTGGAGAAAGGCCAGAGACGAGACCTTTCTCCACAAGGACCAATCATATAATTTTCCATCCTCATCTCACTCAAGGTCAGGCGAGTGAATTATTTATTGATCCAGAAAGATGCTGCGGCAGGGTGTACGCCTGAGGAGCGTGCGTTTCAATCACAAATATACTGTGATATAACACATACACCTTTCTCACACACACTCACACTCCGATATATGGCTGCTTTAAGCCCCCCAGAAAAAGTTCTTCGTGTGTCATGTGATCAGAACATACAGGTAATAAATAACATGCTTCACCGAGATTCCCACAATATTCAACTGAGAGGCTCGGAAACAAAGTACAGATAGATTGCAGGCATTCATATGTCTCGTAAACCCTCTCAGTGGCAGAAGCCTACTGCTGGACAAGGGCTGTGTTTGTGCAAAGACCCTGGCTGGGAAGAACGCTTTTTCCATGGTAAGGAAGAAGCCCCATGTTGAGCAAAGCACTATATTGGACAAAAATGTCTGGTTGAGCAAAGCCCCTGGATGGGAAGAAGCCTCCAGCTGTGTAAAGCTGCATGCCGGGCAAAGCCCCATGTTGGATGGAAGTAAGCTGGGTAGCTGAGCAAAGCCCCTGGATGGACAGAAGCCTCCTCCTGGGTAAAACTACATACTGGACAAAGCCTCTTGATATTCAAACCCCTATGTTGGTAGAAGTAAGCTGATAAAAGCCCCTGGTTGGGCATAAGTCTCTTTTTTGGCCAGAGCCCCTAGTTGGGCAAAAGTGTTCTACTGGGCAAAGCCCTTGGTTAGGCAGAAGCATCCTATTTTGGCTAGGAAGAAGCCTTGTGCTGGCCAAAAGCCTCATGTTGGGTAAAATGAAAGCCTCCTGCTGGTCCACACCCCTGGTTAGGCATAAAGCTCTTTTTTGGCAAAGTCCTTGCTTGGGCAGAGTCTTTGTGCTTGGCAAAGGACCAGGTTGGAAGAAACCTACTGCTGTGGAGAAGTCCGATGTTTGGCAGAAACCCTCTGCAGGCCATGACCCTGTGTTACTTTGAGATCTCTAGCTAGGCCCAGCTGCCATTGCTCAGCCCTAGAGCAAGGCCCTTAACCATCAACTGCTTAGTTGTACAGATGAGAGGAATGTAAGTTGCTCTGGATAAGGCTGTCTGCAAAAGTATCTGCTTGGGCAAAAGTATCCTGATGAGCAAAGCCTCAAATTGGATAAAGCTCCATGTTGGGCAGAAGCCTCCTGTTGGATAAAGCCACTTACTGAGCAGAAACCTTCTGCTGGGCAAAGCTCCACGTTGGGTACAAGTCTATAGCTAGGCAAAGCCCCTGCTTGGGCATATATTTCTGTTCCCAATGTTGCACATAATGCTGATGCTAATAACGGAGTTTGTCTTCGACTGGATAATGTACCTCTCACTTTTGCCTTGTGCCCAGTGTTCCTGGAATAAGGACATTTTGTTTTGTATTGTATTTCCAACACAATACCACAATATATTCTCATGCTGGTCCACCACCACAGATAAAACATCGTTCCGATTGCGTAAAGCCATAAAGGAATAAAGCGAGCTCGAGTCATCCCTGCGCTGTGTGTTTCAACTCACTTTGCACACGAGACTCAGCAGCCAAAGTTATTCATTTAGCCTGTCTTGTGCTAATAGAGAGAGAAAAAGAGTGGAGGAGATGAAGAAAATCCATTTTCCTTCACCTTCGGCAATCAGTCCGTTTTCAATTAAAGTGGAGGGTTATTCATTTCCAGCTATGAAAGAGTCTGACACCTCTATGAGCCGTGCTGATTGTGAGGGCAGCGTCTGTGCCATCACACATCGATATTATGGCTCCAAATAATACGGTTAAGGAAGCTGCCGAAAAAATCTCCAGCGCTGACATTTCTGAAATTGAATGAGTTTAAATAGCTACACGAAGAACGTACATTTATTTTATTGCCTTTGAGATGCCTGTATTATCACGTTACATTAAAGTAGATATTATATTCAGCTCTTTTGACTTGTAAGTTAAATGCTGTGTCTAGATTTACTGTATAGGTACGGTAAACAGAATTCACAATCTCACACACACACATACACACAAGGTCGGCTATCTGAAGTTTTCATTCTCATAACTAATACATCAGCGCCAGACTCCAGGCACGAAAAGATCTCAGCTCCTCTTAACATCATTTAGGCTGTGAAGGTTTCAATTCCTCTTGAAAGATGCTGCGAGGAAACCATATGAAAGGACAGAACATAGAGCAAATGAGTACAGGACAACCAACGCGACTAGCCATGTACGGATAATTCACCTGCTATTTTTTTTTTTGTATATTCTGTAAACATATAAGCACTGCCCGAAGGCTTTTCTCAAATGACCTCTGCATTCTGACCTGTACTGTGTTCTACATTTAATTCTCCACTGAGCTGTGAAGTTCTGCTGTGCATCACGTCAGAAAGTGTAAGACATATTGATCTGGATAGAAACATTATCTGTGGCTTGTACACATCAATGAAAATGCCTCCGATAAATCTCTCAAATAGCAATAATCCAAAGGGTTGCTTCTCTGACTAATCCCCTCTTTACCTGGTCACTGACTTTTTATGGCTGGTCTCCTCTAGTCAAAATGATGCTATTCGTTTAGATATGTTCTCAAACATACTCTGGGTTCTTCAAGGAACAGACATATTTATACGAAGATCACGTGACGCTCCATTTAACTAATTACGTGACCTAAATTAGATTTGTTTTCAAGGGTTAAATACGTATGCAATGACTGTTACACGACTGTTACATTTAATTTTGCGTCTAATTTCACAAACTATATAGTTTATCCACTCGTTTCAATTCGGTGTGCCATTTTGTGTCGATCGATGACATATAATCCCAGATAAATTCATTTCAAAAGAGTGGAACCGTTACATTTTTTTTCTTTGCACTTTCTATTTCTATTCTGTAGATGCTTTTATACTAAGTGACTTACAAGTGAAGTAGAATCCGCACATTTCTGAGCAGTTGAGAGTAAAGAGTTGTGCTCATGGGTGCTGTAATGGTGCTCTGGTGGTCCTGGGAATTAAATTCACAAGCTTTCGGTCACAATCACTGAGCCTTAATGGCTGACCCACCACCCTGACTATTTATATATCTGACAGCTGAATTTGTTTTCCTTATTCCACTGTGTAATGTTTGTATATTGCTTGTGGGATTCATTCAGTTCTCGTGTCTGGCGGGACTTTAATATTAACAATAACATGGAGATACATGGGGAACACGATGAAGCATAATTCTTAAACAATGTGATCAAAACCGTGTGAAATAATTATTTGGTTGTGAATTGAGATGGGTGTAAACCGCAGGCATTTTAGTGCCTTTGTGACTAAAGGTCTGAGTGTGAGTGCTGTTATGACGCTCATCTGAAAGCTACCAATTGAAGGACAGTATAGGATGACCCCAAAACTCATGGGACACTCTAAGAAAAAAAAAATAAATAAAAAGACTCTTTCAAGAATTCACGAAAGGTTTTCCATGCTTAGTGGTTTCCAGTCCTTTTGAAACTTCCCTCATTTTACTGTTAATTTTGCGCTTTTTGTCTGTAGCCAGGACTAAATATCATTCTATAAATTAATTTGCAGATGTCAGAAGTAAAAAAAAAAAAAGCTCTTGAAGTTTAGTTAGCTAGCTAGCTAGCTGTGTTAACATAGTCTGCTGCCACCATCAGGTGAAAGGAAAAATTGCCACCTATCGCACGTTCTAAGAGAGAAGCCACGGGCCAATTAACATCTCCATCCATCCATCTTCTACCGCTTACTCCTTCTTCAGGGTCGCGGGGGAACCTGGAGCCAATCCCAGGGAGCATCAGGCACAAGGCGGGGTACACCCTGGACAGGGTGCCAATCCATCGCAGGGCATGGGAAACATTGGTCCCTGTGGCCAGACTTTGGACGCCTCTGCTTTAGTTGAACTGTAGCCATATGAATGATTAATACACTTAAGCTGTGCTAAAATGGAGCAAGTTTTTTTGGATTTCAATTCGACAACAATATTAAAACCGGACTTTAATTGTTTCAAGTGCACTTGGTACGTTGTAAATATGATAGACTATATGAATTTGAATCCATATACTTTTGATATAATCCTATGGCAGCATGATGGCGCAGTGTGTAGCGTTGCTGCTTCACAGCTCCAGGGACCCTTGTTCAGTCCTCATCTTGGGTTGCATTGTGTAGTTTCACACATCCCTCATGTCTAGATGGGATTCCTTTCAGACTACACTAATATGCCCCTAGGTGTGAATGTGTGTGCATGGTGCCCTGTGATATCCAGGTATCCCATCAAGGGTGTATTCCTGCTTCACATCCAATGATCCTAGGATAGGCTCTGGATCCACTTTGACCCTGAGCAGGATAAAACACTTACTGAAGATGAATGAATAAATGAATATCAAGCCTGACTGCTTTGCATGGTGCACAACTGATTCTATGGCATGCAAGGAAATGTGTTTTATGTTCTTTGTCACTGTCCAGAAGAGGTTGGTAGACCTGGTAGTTATTGGCAGCAGGTATACAACAAGCATGAACATGTGTGAAAATGTGAAAAGGCAATGAAGATGACTTTACATTGAATATGCCATGGAATACACTTTAATGTAAATATTTCATGTGTTTCTATAACATTCCATGCTGTTATACGCTCGGCTGCTCATTCGTGCAATTATCGAATTTCAGTTTCAGTGCATTACAAAATTCAGCTTCACAATAACACGTCCTGGAATGAGCACGACTAAAGGTATGTAAATTACATTGGAGCTTTTTATAGCTTAAATGCTTCAGAGGGCAGAGCACCCATTGTTCCTGACAGTGACCTCTCTGTGAACCAAAACTCAACCAGCTGCTTCCTTCTGCTCCTCATCCCTCAGAGACGCCCAATCTCCAACTATTCTGACACTCAGATTATAATGGATGACTTCATGCATAAGTAGAGCAGACATTTTCCTTCGCAAAGCATGGATATAAAAATAATCTGGGTAGAGCATAGTCTGGGTTCTGGAGAATCTCTATTTACTATGCAGATAGAATCTATATGATATGCTTGTTTTGTTTTCTAATGCTCTGTACAGACTTTACAACTAACCCATGAGGAATTCATGGGCAACAGTGGGAAATGAAAACCTAGCATGGCTAGGGTTAGAGAAGAAGAAACTTCAGGTGGAAACGAGACTCAGCTACCAGTCCTCCTCGAGATATTATTATTTAACGTCACAATTTTCCAATTCTCAGTGGAACCATTCCACTGTAGAGAAAGGAGAGGTTGGTGTGAGTGCAGACCACGCCCTCGGCTAAATGGAATTACGTGTGTTTGTGGAAGTGTAAAAAGTGAGGAGAACTTGGACTGAAGATCTGGTTGGCTTCTTTATCCTTGATAGCCTGAAACTCCAGAAAAGACTCTTGAGTATCAGCAGGGAGGAGATAGGGTGGTGGTCAATGCCGAAACATGATCACTCGTGGAGTAAGAGAGTGATTGGAATTCGTAAGGAAGAAGGTGGGGCAGTCTTTCTCTCAAGCATCAGTTATTTCAGTTATTTAATGTTTTTGGAGATGCTGTATTCCTGTAAACATAGCTGACACGCTACCTTCTGCTGTTTTTTATTCTGACAGCTCTTCTGCGCCAGTCCCGTTGCCTTATGGGATAGCACAGTGCGCATTGCTTCCAAACTGCAGGATCGAGGCGGAAGCGATAGGTCATCCAGGTATTTCTTGCCTACTCCTACATATTACTCCTTTGGCGTTCTGCTTTTCGCCTACTGTATATTAGGGTAGTAAGGATCTTCGGAAGCAGCCGTGACACTGGAGAGTTCATCCATGCATTTTAAAGCAACATCCCATTAATGAAAGTTTTAGCGTATAAACAATATAACAACACTTTTTTTTTTTTTTTTTTTTCATTATTATCTATCGAAAGCACTGGTGTTTAATTAAACCACTGTTTTTTTAAATACAGTTGGACTCATGAGATGTTCATCCTCAGAAGCAGCTGCTGCAGACCTCCTCGGAAGCAATCTGCCCCACTTGTTTGTCTCTTTGGAGTAGTTTTGATGAGGAGCTGCTGTACAGGGCACAGTGAAGCCCAGCAAAAATCAGCTCAAACTGTTTGCTGTTTTTTTTTTTTTTTAGACAGTGCAAGCCCACCGTGGATTCATTAGCACGCTTATAATCCTGTATTTTAATTTGTTGAATTACTGATGATATGGCAATGTTTTTGTTAATTCAATGTGTAACATGAATCTGAATACATCCCTTAGTGCATGTTCTCTGCCGTTCCATCATTTCCATGTACTATGAAATTGAGTAGTTGATGATGATGATGATGCATGATTTCCATTATCATCATCACACAGCAAAGAAAAGAAAAATACAAGTTGATGTTGACGAACCCAAGGAACCCTCTCCATGGCGCTCCGAACTGCACTCGTGAAATTGCCTCTGCCGGCATTATTGATAATTTGCGAGATGCCTGTGTGCATTCTGATATTTTTCCAATTTCAATCCTCAAATGAAAGCCACATAATTTGTGTTCCATTACTCTCTGCCAATTTCCCCTGACAAAGCCTCCCATTCATGCTTGTCTTTTTGACAGTTCACGAATCAGCAACGATATTCTGCTCTCCTAGTTGTGTACCTTGTTGTGTTTCCAGATAACGAGACGTTTTGAGGTTTTGGAGCAGCAGCAGAATGAGCATCCAATATGACATTATCAACAGTGATGACATTTTTAACAGAGAGAAATGTCTCCGAATCAGGTGATTTTTTAACAATCGGAAAATGGAGGAGGCTGTAATTGAAATGTGAGTAATGGCAGCACGAGTGTGGCCCATGCTTCCCTGCCAGAGCAAAGGAAATCAAAGACAAGGCGGTGAGGTTATTCAGCCCTGAGATAAGGTGTCAAGGGGGGTGCAATATACATGAAAATAAATGTGAGAGTCAATAAGGATGCGATATCCAAGAAAACAAATATGAGTCAGAGACAATAGCTCAGTCCAGTGCCAAAGCATGTTAATGAAAACAGATAGGATGACGCCAAATATTTGCACTAAGGCAACTGACATGGCAGCTTGATAACCTGCCAGAGCCTTGCTGGAACAATAAGATCATCCAGAACAAATGCTTCTTACTCATGTGGGGCTAAAGTAGCATTTGCCAGCTAATGCGTATCCCTACAATTTTCTATTTCCTACTTTTTTCTTTCTTTGAATACACCCAATTCACCTACTCTGAGACATTCCAAACCTTCAATGGATCTTTGGTTGTCAATTTGTTGGAACCCTTAAAGATTCTACGTACAACTCTACCATAATATGTTTCCATACCAAAGTGCTCCATGCAGAACCTTATTTGGAACCTAAAACCCTTTAATTACCCAATGGACCATTATAGAACCCTTCAAGAACTCTATTTTTTAGCTCGAGCATTAGGTAATGAGTCCTGCCATGTGTATTAGAGCAGGGAATTCTCACATGGGCAGGGAAATCACTCGTTTGTGCAGTGAAGGGCAACTCCGGGACTGGGAATCATTCCAACTGAACATGGCCCCTCAGAAGACCTTGGTGATCTGGTGCAAAGTTAATTATACGCTCTTTCCTGAAGGTCTGGTGTGTCACCGCACATAAAATGCCTGTTTGTCCACAGATGTTGTGGAATGTTACAGTATATTAGAAGGCTTTGCCTGTTCCATGAATCCCATATTTATTTCTAATCCTTTTGGACTTAAGGGATGAGGACTTTTCTCAAATTTATTGTGTACATAACAGATGTGTGCATTGCACCTGGCCTAGGCACTGGAGTAAACTAAGGGCTCATTTTAACTGAGGTTCAGAAACACTTTAATGAGTTCAGATATCCACAACAGAAACTAAACCGTTTCTGAGAGAGTATTTGCTTTGATTTCCTACACCTGTGAAGGTTACCATGAAAAATCCCAACGGTTATATTTTGTTAGGCTATCTTTACATAATCTTATTTAGATTCTCAAGAGGTATCAAAAGTTTGTTATTTGGTTACCGTTTCAATACTGCAACATGGTAAATTCAATAAAGAAAATGTCTTCGATATTTTTCCATCTTGCATTTCAATAGGCAAACACCAACCGGATGTTGGTTTATTTATTTATTTATTTATTTATTTATTTATTTAGCTTGCCTAAAGGCAAATGAGATTGCACTGTGACTATTTGATTTGGGTGAGACAGCAGTAGGTACACTGATAAAGAAAACAAATTTCAGGTCCACAACTTGTGGAAAAGACATGTTCGAAAATTGATGTTTGGGCAATTTTTTTTATTTTTTTTATTTTTTACCTTCATAATAAAGACAGACAGACACAACAAAATCAGTTTGCAAAAGGGTTATAAATCCTTCTGCTGTAAAACAGCCAACATAAGCAACTTGGTGAGAAATCTGGACTTATTTTATGATTTTTGGACTTGGAGAGCTAAATGTTTTTATGTGAGAGTTTACTCAGGCATATGATTAACTGCTTCTCCCATGCAGTGACTCATGAAGTTCATGACACTAAATTCGCATCTTCAAGTTTGGCATTAAAACATAAGCATCTAATTACTATGTTGCCTAATTCTGAAAGAGTGTGATGAAATGTTGGTGTTTGAAACAGAGATGGATCTTAAACGCTCCTCATTTTTCTGGTTGCCATGTCTTGGTTTCTGTTCTAGTGCGTTCTCCATCCCTGTCTTGTCATTGGTTTGTTGCCTGATAGTTTTCACCTTTCCTGTGTGAGTGCTTGACGAGTTTGTTTAAGTATTTCATGCTGTTTCTTTGTAGTTTTTTTCACCACTGTTTTTAGCTTGATAACAGTGCAGTTTCGGGTCCTACTCTACTGACTATAATAATAACTGCCCTAATATTTTTGTGCACGTTTTGACATAAATGCTCAGACAACAGCAACTTGACCACTAGCTGCTGATTGGCCAATCTGAATTTTGGGTGTTCAATGCATTTATCCTGCGTGGGTGGTCAGAGTATCATCTTGGTAGCGTTTGAAAAATATAAGCAGGGTGACCCAGACCTAGTGTATACGTGTCCAGATAAAATCATATTTCAAAGTGAAAGTAATTCTATTCAGTTTTATTTGTTTAGTGCTTTTAACAATGGACATTGTCACGAAACAGTTTACAGGAATATATATATATATATTATATATAAATTCTATACATTTATCCCTAGTGAATAATCACACATGATCACACAGCATGGTGAAGCTGCTTTTGTTTGCACATAGACTTACCATCTGGCTAAGCTTCTGTACCAGCTGGACCAACTCAGCCTGTGTTTTGGCAGCTGGTAGCTGGTCAGAATAAGCTGTACATTTCAGCAGTATATGTTCCACTAGAGCAGTAGAATTCCTGAAGAGTTTATGTTGGAAAACTAGTATCGTTCAATGAAATGATGTCAAAACGCATTCAAAAGAAACATTCACGTTTGACCAGATCTTCAAGAAATTTCTGTTCTGGTTTGATCTTATTTTGAAGCAGGATTCCTGAAGCTATAATGACACAGCTACCCCCTTCCATTAAGACATGGCAATAAACCATTATTTCAAGGTCAATAAAGTGTGACTTAACAGATATGGATAAGTGCCAGGGTCATTGAAAACACTGGCCTACACCTATTATACCCACAGGGACAATTCAGTAGCGAGTGGTTTAAATAAGAAAATTGAAAAAACCTCAACAATAAACCAAATGCAAGATTATTAAACCTATTTTAAGACAACTTTTTTTAAAAATTCATTTTAAGCAAAATGATCTGCAAATAGAATAAGACTATTTCAAGCTTTAAATTAGTCTTAAACAAAATCCAAAATTGGTTTACTAATCTATAATCTTTATATTTGGTTTATTGTAATCTTATAGTAGGAGATGCTAGATATATTTGATGGTATTCAGGATATTTTCCCTTGCTAGGATGGCATTTTTTGTAGTGCAGCCTCCTGATCTGGTTAGATCAAAGCAAGAGTTTCTGAAAGGAACCTAATACCACATATGGGGTTAATTGGAAATGGAATTGTACGCCGGAATAAAAGGTATCATTCATGCTAATAAAACAGTGACATCCATTTTACACAATGTCATACTTCACTTTAAGCGAGTCCTCCATTTGAAATTTTCTGCTGCTATATTGCCTGGAGCGGTCCATGAGCAGCTTTAATAACTCGAATTAAAAAACTCAGAGTCATTGCACGTGGCACCCAGAAGCGCTGTATTTCACATAAGAAGATGATCACATCATTTCAGCTCAGTCTGTTGGTGCGATCCAATAACGTTACACACTACTGTGCGGTGATGCTATTAAATCAGAAAAAAAAAAATGCACTGGCTGTAACCAACCCAGGAAACATATTTAAAAATTCAATTACACTAACTTCCCTTTCTTTGATTATATTTCAGATTACTTTTACATATGGTAATAGGGGGAAAGATACAGCTACAGTAATTCATAAGTTTTGGTCTCACTTCTGTTTTAGTGGAGTTCATCGCTTGCCTCAGAATCACTGCTTTGGGATTTTACCATATGGCGCTGGGGTTTGGAAAACACTGTATGACAGAGTGTGTTGGAGAAATTTTCCGACTGGTGCATCAAAGAGTGCCCATGAACACAGATTTCCTTGTACAATATGTCGAATAGTGACAAGGTAGTGAGGGACCAAAGCAGCAGTGTCTTCCTATGGGAGTGAAACTAATTGCAAGCTTATTTTTCATCCACTATTATTTTTGTTTTCACCTTCCTGTGATACTTTCTAGTGAATATAGCTGGTCCTATTTCCCGAAATATAAAAACAAGTTAGGAATTTACACCACGGTGAATGGTGATGTCTAACACATTGCCCTGATATTTCCCATAGCTGTTCATGATTTACATATGATCATCATCACCAGATTATTCCTTGAATCATTCAAGACAGAAGAGTTTGTGCTTTTCTGTTTCTTGGTAACATGACAAGATTTTTTTTTTTTTTAAATTGTCTTATAATAAGAATTAACTTCACGGATGTTTCACAACAAAAAATGTAACTATACATATATGGATAAGAAAGTATGATGTCCTATATCAATAAATAAAAAGTTGTTTTAATAAATAAAAAAGCTGTCAACTTAGGGATGATAACAGTAACACCATATCGTCATGTTTTACTGCTTACATAATTTAGCATGTTATTAGAAAGTTGCAGTAATGTAATTATCGAACATCTCATGATGGGTAAAAGCAAAGAGCTCTCCCAAGACCTTCACAACCTTATTGTTGCTAGACATATTGATCGAATCGGATACAGACGTATTTCAAAATTTCTGAATCTTCCAGTAAGCACCATTGGGGCCATTATCCGCAATTGGAAACAACATCACTCCGTCATCAACCGGCCACGCACAGGAGCTCCTCGCAAGATTTCTGACCAGGGAGTCAGAAGAACAGTCAGAAGAGTAGCCCAAGAATCAAGGAGCACTCGGAAAGAGCTCCAGAAACACTTGGAGGCAGCAGGCGCCATCGTCACAGAGAAAACAATAGGCAATGCTCACGCTCACCCGCAAGACTCCATTACTAAAGAAAAGGCATGTCGAAGCTCGTTTAAAGCTTGCTACAACTCATCTGGACAAGCCTGTGAAATACTGGGAGAGTGTAGTCTGGTCAGACGAGAACAGAATTGAACTTTTTGACTGTCATACTACACATGATGTTTGGAGACGAAATGGCACTGCACATCACCCTAAAAACACTACACCAACAGTGAAGTTTGGAGGTGGAAGCATCATGGTGTGGGGCTGTTTTTCATCACATGGTACTGGCAGACTTCATATAATTGAAGGAACGATGAATGGAGGCCTTTACCGGAATATTCTTGAGAAGAATCTGCTGCCATCCAACAGGATGATGAAGATCAGACGTGGGTGGAGCTTCCAGCAGGACAACGATCCAAAGCATACAAGCAAAGGAAACTCTCAATTGGTTTCAGAGAAAAAAATCAAGGTGTTAGAACGGCCCAGTCAATCACCTGACTCGAATCCAACTGAACAACATTTAAAGACAATATGTTTAGAAGAACGGGCCAAAATCACACCTGCATACTGCGGCCCATTAATTTCTTCATACAGGAAGTGACTTGAAGCTGTCATTACTAACAAAGGCTTCTCCGCTAAGTATTAAATACGTTTCAGTTAGCGTGTTCAATACTTTTTCCCCCGTGTCATTCCGCTTTATTACGCACAACTTCATTAATGCACTGTAATGTTTGGGTTTCTTTATTTGTGTGGATTTCTTCAGTTAATACCAAAGTCTGGTGAGAATTTCATGTGAATAGCCTCCTTGGAAATATATTTATTGAAAAAAATGGTGACGCGTCTAATACTTATTTCCCCCGCTGTAGACGCTGGAAGGAAAGGTAAGGCTGCAGGAACTGAGACATACAACTCTTAGCAGTAAGATAACCATTTCTAATACATTCTAGGTGGCAGTTTAATACTTTCTGAATGATACCTTGAAAACTCCGACAGCAATTTTGCCTGAAATGCCTGTCCCTAAACTCTGTTATGAATAAGATTATCCTTATCTGGTTCAGACCTCGAACCGCTTCAGTCAGTGCTATCAGTAGCAGAAATTTTCATTTGCTGTGTTTTCTGTCTGGTTTGACACTCCGTCTGAGGTCCAGTGCGGGATCAAAGGCCGCATAGGTTTAAAACCCATGACAAACGACGTAAGCGGATGATAAGTCCGTGTTTATCTGTCTGCGTGCTGTTTCTGGCTTCAGCATGGAGATAGCATCGCACATCAGCATGACAAGCACCAACAGTCAAACCCAAATCCACTGAAGGAGAATTCAGCATCTTTCAGCCTCACTGAGCAGCCAGAAAAACAACTCATTTAGAGGTTTTAACACAGTACGTTACATCATCCCCTCCCTCTCCTTCGCCACCCCCCCCCTTCTGCGCCGCTCTACAGTTGCGTCCGTCTTTGAAATATTGATTAGCATTTTAATGGCTTGTTGCGTTTTTCGCCTTCGAGGCTTTCTGCATGAGAACAGAAGCTCGGAAATTTTACAGACGCCTTATTAAATCCAGTTTCAGCGCCTTGAATTCGGTGTGTGTGTGGTACTGAGCAGCAGGTGTGTCATTTATGGATCTGAAGCAGTTTTGAGGAAAGAAAAAAAAAAAGTAAAGCAAAGCAAATTTAAATACATGTGGAATCAACTAAATTGTCCTTAAATGATCATATTACATGATTAAAGATGAAATCCCTACTGATTATTATTGTAAGGAATAAAACACTTCCGGCATGCTGATATAGAAAAATAATCAACACTGAGTTAGCATTATGGTTTAAAACTCACCAGCCTCGTTTTTTTGGTTTGTTTTTTTTTTGTTGTTGTTTTGTTTTGTTTTTTTTTCATTTGCACACTGTAAAATATATATATATATATATATATATATATATATATATATATATGCAGATTTTACAACCTGGGTTGCCAGTAGTGTAAATTTACAGTAAAAAAAAAAACCCCTGTAAAACATTTACAGTAAAGTACTGTAATAACTTATATACTATAAAACAACATAATCAAAAACGTGCTCTTTTGGCTGATGTAGGATACAACAGAGCTGAAGGTCAAGGGTCTTGCTCAAGGGCCCGACCATTTCAATTTGGCAGTGCTGGGATTTTAAACACATGACCTTCCGATTTGTAAATCAAAGCCTTAACTTCTGAGCCACCTGAGCATATGAGCAAATGTACTGAATGATTACGGTGTTATTTAATATGATGCAACGTATTATATACAATGATAAATGTTTTACAGTTAATAAGATAATATGCAACTTGCCTGAGAAAATGGCAAGCTCTGAAAAGTTACAGCTTTACCACTGACACTGGAGACTCCTCCCATAAATGTTAAATAAATGTCTCTTCGTAGAAGTCCCTGTGAATGAGCTGTTACTCTAGAATGAATCCGTGTATCAGAACGAGTGCGCTGCACGACTGTCGGATCAGATCTGCTGTTCTAGAAAATGAATCAACACCTTCTGACCAATCAGAATGGAGACTTCAAGATAACATATTGCTGAGAAGTCATATACAATAAAAGTACCCTGTTTAATACACAAAAATACACGACAGTGTCCTATAAATGCTTATTTTAAGTAATATGGATAACCACCTGCATCGATCTGGGAGAAATATATTCCGTGGCTTGAAGAGGAGGAACAGTGCAGACTTTGATTTAAGGGTGCAAAAAAAAAAAAAATCACGGGTCAGTCTGCTAGATAACATTGAAGAACATTATCATATGAGAACCAGCGGGGACAGCTTGTAAATATAAATTTATTGAAACTTTTTTCCAAAGTTTATAATCCTGGGCCTTAGCAGGCGTGAGGTCAGAAGCAGTAGTGGGTAATGCAGGAAAATCCATAATACAAGATCAAAACATGGTTAAAAGCAAACATGCTAGGGTTGAGACAAAGCCTAGGCATCATTCCAGCAAATGAGGACGTGAGATACGGAACATCACCCATCCCATCCGTAGTAAGAATAAATGGAGAGTTATCGACTGTTTTTTTTCTTCTTCTTCTTCTTTTATCTTTCTTTATTATGTTTCAATTTATCTTAGCTTATTATACTTTTAAAAAACTATCTTACACCTTAAAATGTCACCATTGTTTGATTATTTCAAATTCTTAAATGGATTGTAAACGCTCACGTAATTCAGCTTTGTTAAACTGCCATGTGAACGTGGAACAAAGTCAGAGTCGAAGACTCGAGGAAGCACAGTACTAGTTCTTGAAGACTTACATACAGGCGTATATCTACGACAACTGCATTCACTAGTAGACCACTGCACATGAAGACGGGTAGACATCCTGGTAGGGGACTCCTGTCATTCCATCTTGGACAATCTGTCTTCTCAGCCTCTTTGGACAGGTCGTTTTAGCTTTAGCGCTGCTACACTCAGGCCTTTTTAGTATACAGTGACCAAATTAGCAATGTCGGTTGTGACTGTGGAGTTTCACGTGTCCATGTGGGTTTCCTCTGGGTTCTCCAGTTTCCTCCCACCTCCCAAAAAACATCCTGGTTAGTGAATTTCCTAAGATAAATTGCCACTAGGTAAGTAAGAGTCTGTACATGATGCCCTGAGTCCCATTCTTGGTGTATTCCCACCGTACACTCCAAATAAAGCGATTATTGTACATTACTGATTGAGTTATCCTATATATAATGATCTTCTAGTCTATGCATCAACCCATTCATTACTGCATCACAACTTGAAATGACAGCATATGTCAACTGCTTATAAACTTTGAGCCATTTGTCATTAAACTACAATAAAAAATTTAAACCAGATGATTACGTTTCTGGCGAAATATGTTCAGAACTCGTTATTTTTTTTTTTTATGACTTATTTATTGAAAGCACTTGATAATTTAAAGTCTGTCTTGTCACTCAGCCATGCAGTTACAGCTGTACACAAGCACTGTGTGGTGACGGTACTTCATTTCATACACTGTGCAAAGCAAGGAAACGTTTAATAGTCCATCTGTCATTCTGTTCGGTTTGAATCTTTGAAACATCCTTTCACCACACGGTGCTGTTTGACTTCATAGTATACTGTTGTGGAGGGGTAATGATTTAGAATCCCACTAACCAGCACTCCAGAAATATCACAAAACGTCTGATATTTCAGATTATGAGATTACTATGTAACAAATAGCAGACCATATATATAAATAGACCATAAATAGTAGACTATATATATGAATATGAATTGTTTCTTTAGAAATTGTATTGCATCAGAACAGGAAGGGACGATTCTCCTCCTGCAGGGACTATTAAGTCAAAAAAGGAGGATAAATGTCAAACCTGAGACTGGGAAACATTGAATTCTCTGCCAGCAATGCACATTACCGGCATCTAACATGTGAAAGCAAATGCTGCATGGAGCAGACACCTCATACCTGTTTTCATGAATGTCAGTGTGAGACGCTGACGGAAATGTGGCTCAATTATCAACGCTTGTCTAAACAGGAGCCATGTACAATTAATTTAATAGGACAAAATATGTTTCCATATTCAGTATTTATTCCAACACAGGAAAAAAAAAGCACTTTTTTGGGTGGCCAGGTGAAGCTTTCATGCTGTGTGAGTGGTGAGAAATTGTTAGAGATGACAGGATGAGTTATGCACAGATGGGAGCATCATGGCACCGCACTGGTGATTAGAATATGAACGAGTCCAGGTATGCTTTTTCAAGCTTTGGGAAAAAAAATTGGAGTTAATGTTAGTTTGCATCTGTGAGCTTTCTATAAAAAAAAAAAATAAAAAAAAAAAGGGTGACAAATAGCAGGTATTCAGGAAAAATTTAAGACAAAGAAACAAATTCCTGAATGAAAGAACAAAAGAAAAATCGAAGGGTCGTTTCTTCAGGCTATTCATCAGAGTAAAAACGTTGCTCTGGAGTTTTAATGGCGTGTGACAAGAGTTAGCTATAGCACTTGAGTCAAGATATCAGATATGTTTAAACGCAAGCTATTTACACACGCAGTAATATCTAATCTGTGTCGGACGTCGTCGGAAATGCCACAGCCATCCGAGTCCAGTTGAGCGAAATGGGTGGGAGGGTTATAATCTCTCCGCTGTCAATCAGATCAACACTAGCTAATCATAGGAGTATGTTGTATGTGGAAGAGGGTGGATAGTGCTTTCCTCCGAGTGTGTTACGCTGCCTTGTGATGTTCGGAAAGATGTGGTCGGCTGGATTCCATGTGTCAGAGGATGTATGTGTTAGCTTTGCCTCTCTGTTGTATAATTGGGGAGAGCTGGCTAGTGGATGGGAATTGGCCAAGACTAAATTAAAGACAAAACGTTGGGAAGGAAATACACAAAATATAAATGCCTTTTTAGTCATTTCATTTGTATGCAGTTTGAGTGACGTGAATGATGTACGTGATGCAGAAAAGGGAATGTTCATGGCATCATGCTGAGTTTTTGATCAATATCAGCATGTGCAATGCCACTATTTTAGCCCAGCTTGTTCCGAGCACCTCCCCCTGCCTGCACATCTCCCGTACAGATCCAGATAACAGGATCTAATTAATTCCCAGGACAAGGAAATACACAGCGGAGCCACTGCGGTCATGCGGTTATTTCATTCTCTTACTGGGATACAAGAAGGAAATGCAAAACAACAAATCGGTAGGAAACAAACAGCATGTTAGTGGACTAACTTGCCAAGAGACACTACGCAAGTTCAGGCACAAAGCGAGTTTGCCCCAGGGAGCAGCTGCTCTATATATGAGGACTAATTTCAGTTCATCTGGGGAAACTCAGAACACATTGTAATGCGCCGCCACCCGCCGTGATCATGATAACTGGATCAGAAAGGCTCCTCGGTGGGCTCTGCTGGGAACCCACAGTCCTAGACGCTCTCTTTTTTACCTCCTGTGTGGTAACGGCCAAAGGAGACACATCCACCGAGCCGCTCGGTAACACATCGTAATTACAAGCCAGATGTTAATGATACAATTAATTACTTTCTGCTCTGGTAACGGAGCTACAAAAGATCCGGGGTTCCTCCAGTGGGACGGCGTGTTATTTTTATTAAGGACGTGCAAGCCTCGGCGCTCTCATGGGAATGTAGCGGTAATCAAAAGGAGGAATAGATTTCAGGTTGCATCTGGAGAATTGCAGCAGGTGTTGGGACACAGAGTTCTGTTCTACTTTCTGCATTTGAGAAAAAGAAAATAATTTTTTTTTTTTTTTTTTCTCTGGATCAACCGCTTCATGTCACGCTGTTAAAGGAAAATAATCAACGATGGGGTGATGTGTTGAAGCGGAGTTACTGTTCATCATCTAAAAGTTGCCTATTTTCCTTTAACAGCACATCCAAAAGTGTTCCATTACTTTTTTGATTATTTTATTTATTTATTTAATCGAAGAATGGTTCATTATCTCCAGCCATCCATTTTCCATGGTGGTAGACAGCACCTGTTTTGCATATTTGTGATGTTGTGAGGGATTTCATTCGGGGGGGGGGGGGGGGGGGGTGTGAATAATTTTGAGACTGGAGAAATCATTATAAGTTGCATTTTCAGTTGATTGTGGGGAAACCACTTGAAGCATTCGTTGTGTCGAACTATTTCGGTCGCTTTCGTTTGATTTGCTCATCGCGAACAGCTGAACATCGGTACATTTTGACAATGAACCTGATTTGCAGTGGGGGTTGAATCATTTTGATTGCCGTGTTAACTGTATAAATACTACCCCATGTGTGTATGGGATTAATATGTGATTGCATGTAAAAATAAATAAATAAATACATAAATGAACTAATAAATGAGAAATGAATGATAACGATGATAAATGATGGCTGAATCGTGGAAAAAAAAAAAATCACAGGTGAAAATCAATTAATCATATGTATACAAAATTGTAAATAAATAAATAAATCTAAAGTAAAAAGAATAAATTAATTATGTGAAGTTGTTTGAAAATATGAATTATTTTTTAAAAAAAATAATATAAATGAATTATTTTAAAATACTGAATAAATTGATCACATTAAAAAAAAAAAATATTGTAAAAATAAAACATGAAAAATACATGTAATCATGTGAGTAATCCACGTGTGAAAATGTGTGCAATGTCGTGTGGGACAAAGTGATTATTCACTTTTGACTCATCTCTAACTCAGCTTAAGCTAAAATAACTCTCCCTCGACTCTGAGTCAGCTCATACACAATCCAGCACATCCAGGGCTTCCCTGATGGGGTTCCCCATCCCATAATTAAACCCAGATAAGCAACACACACAGATACACCCTGACTTAAACGTCCATCTGAGTGTCTGTCTAAGTGTCCGTGTGTCGTTCTGGATGTTTCTCTACGGGGTAATAATGTCAGGAAGGAAAGGTGATGTCAGGAGCTCTCATTACAAATTGGTGGAGCTGATTTGTATCAGCAGGGAGAGGGCATCGACACTGCACAGTTACAGACAAAGATTAATTACTTATTCACACTGATATGGAGCAAGGGCATGGCCGAAATGAAAGTGCAGATCACTTTGGAACATGAGCATGCATCAGATTACTCAGTGCGTAGTGATGAGCACTACTGAATAAGATTCAGCTTTAGCGAGATTCATTAAAATGGATACACATGGATTTACACTAATTGAATCTTTTTTTTTTTAAATGTGAAATTGTGAACGATGGAAGAATCAGCAATGCGGTGTATTGTTGAGAAGCTGCTTTGCGGTTGTTACATGTCAAGCTACTCATGGTGTAAAGTAGCTAAGCTACAGGCAAACTAGTGTTTTGATAAAGAAGCTAGCTGTGCTTCAAGCTAGCT